>NC_068366.1:57460542-57769708 GCF_020536995.1 Dreissena polymorpha | reverse complement strand
TGAAACGACACTTCCCCATCGCTGAATTTTTACTCGCGAAAATTGATCACAATGGCGAACCTCTGACGTAGTACACATAATCTGTGACGTGTACACTTAATGTTTCGTACCCAATAGTGTACGAAACTTATATTTTGGTACACATTTTTTGCGCGAAGGAATTTGTGATAAATTTTCGTAATATTTTCCTTAAGAACGATTTAAGTTTATGGCGATGATAAAAGTAATTTTGAACAAAATAAAAATTTTCAAGGCTTTTTTACATGAAATAAGTACTTTTCTAGCACTTTTTCAAGGCCAACCTTTGTTCAAGGGCTTTTCAAGCCTAGGACTCGTTTTCAAGCACTTTTCAAGCCCTGTGCGAACCCTGGGTAAGAAAGGTCTTAAATTAAATATAACTTTCTAAGGGACTTCAAATGCGTTAAAATATGTATCTTAGTGGTGAAGGGTTAACAGTAAACTCGTCTCAATCATGATTTTTCTGTACACCTACTTGTATGTCAATGTCGGATCCAAGCCTTCTATAAGGGCTTTCAGCTTAGAGCCTGCTATCTTTGCCTTGGCCTTGTCGTTCACGAACACACGGTAACCTGCAAGACAAGGTTCACATTTTGCTATACTATGAACTATATGAGCCTCGCTCTGGGAAAACAGGGCTTAATGCATGTGCGTAAAGTGTCGTCCCAGATGAGCCTGTGCAGTCTGCACAGGCTATTCACGGCGGACAGTTTCTGCTTATTATATATTTTTCCTTTTAACCCTTTCCCACTCAGAAGCAAAGTGAAAATGGCTTTGTGCAAACAGCATCAAACCAGAATACCCTGCGAGTAACTCGCAGTCTGTTCTGGTGTTATTCTGTTTGCTGCTTATCAGTAAATTGGGGTTGGAAATGAAGCCTTTAAAACTTGAATCTAGTAAGAAAGGTCTTTTAATCAAATTTAACTTTCTAAGGGACTACAAATGCGTAAAAATACAAAAATACGTATCTAAGTGGTTAAGGGTGAAGGAAGTGTCTTCTTAAGAAAACTCCAGTTTAGGCAAAGTGCCATCCCTGCCCTAAGCCTGGTTTTCCCGGAGTGCAGCTCATATTATGTACTTTTTGGATGGAGCAATCCAACAAACAAACTTCAAATTCTCAAAATGTTCATTTTTTTCAGCAACTTTAAATTTACAAGTTCAAGATTTCTGGGTGTGATTGTATAGTGGAAAGATTATAGAACTGATTAATCGGTTTGACCTTTTTACAACCTTATTAAATTTATGCAACCTTTTTACAACATTATTAAATTTATGCAACAAGAACACAACTGGTGTCATTAATATGTAGTGTCACATGCACAACAGCTTTAAAATGCCACTGCTATAAATTATTTTTATATGAGCCTAATTCTGGGAAAACAGGGCTTAATGCATGTAAGTAATCAGAGACGACACTTTCCTCTTTAATGGTATTTTTTCATTTTAAATTGAGTCTCTTCTAAGCAAAAATCCAGTTTAGGTGGAATGTGTCGTCCCTGATTAGCCTGTACAGACTTCACAAGCTAATCTGGGACGACACTTTTTGCAAATGCATTTAACCCCATTTTCCCATAGTGATGGTCATATACATACCTTCTATAGGCTTGTTCATCTCACGTCCCTCACCGTCAAGCACCTTGCTAGCCTGCCAGCGCAGTACAAGAGCAGAGGGGCCTCGGTTCTCTAGCTTCAGTCCGCGGGGCGGGGTCGGGAATCCGGGCTGGGGGACGCTACGGAAGTACGCCTCTGCCTCCTCCTCCTCTGACAGGTAAGGGGACAGTGAGTGGGGAACCGGCACTGTAACACACATGAACATGCAGGGAACCAACATTATTGCCATATCTAACAGGCACAAAGCTGATGATTTACATTTAGCCGTTCTCTGGGAACTTGGGGCTTAATGCATGTGTGTGGGGTGTCGTCTCAGATTAGCCTGTGCAGATTACACAGGCTTATCATGGATGGCACTATTCGCCTAGACTGGAATTTTGTTTTGAAGTGACTTCTTTAAAAAAAATAATTTACAAAAGCGGAAAGTGTTGTCCCTGATTAGCCTGTACCAACTACACATGCTTATATGGGACAACACTTTAGATATGTGCGATTAACCTCAGGACAACACTTAAGATATGTGCGAATAACCTCAGGACAACACTTAAGATATGTGCGATTAAGCTCAGGACAACACTTTAGATATGTGCGATTAACCTCAGGACAACACTTTAGATATGTGCGATTAACCTCAGGACAACACTTTAGATATGTGCGATTAACCTCAGGACAACACTTTAGATATGTGCGATTAACCTCAGGACAACACTTTAGATATGTGCGATTAACCTCAGGACAACACTTTAGATATGTGCGATTAACCTCAGGACAACACTTTAGATATGTGCGATTAACCTCAGGACAACACTTTAGATATGTGCGATTAACCTCAGGACAACACTTTAGATATGTGCGATTAAGCTCAGGACAACACTTTAGATATGTGCGATTAACCTCAGGACAACACTTTAGATATGTGCGATTAACCTCAGGACAACACTTTAGATATGTGCAATGAACCTCGGGACAACACTTTAGATATGTGCGATTAACCTCAGGACAACACTTAAGATATGTGCGATTAACCTCAGGACAACACTTTAGATATGTGCCATTAACCTCAGGACAACACTTTAGATATGTGCCATTAACCTCATTTTCCCAGAGACTTATATGGGACAACACTTTAGATATGTGCCATTAACCACATTTTCCCAGATAGAGGCTCACTAATTCTTATGGTGCCTATTCAGCATTCATGTGGTATCCAATGTCATTGTTTTTATTGATGTGTGCTCAACAGCAAAAGGTGTGAGATTTTACCTCCACAATTAATTAAGCTTCCTGATATTATATTTTCATTTCCTTACAGCCATATTTGACTTCTAAAAAGTGATAACTGGTGATCAGAAAGTGATAAATCTTATCTAACGTCAGAAAAGCTGCTGATTTCCAAGTACAATCAAACACTTTCAAATCCAAACTTCAAAATAATTATTTTCGGATTAAACATTTGGTTAATTTTATTAATCATACATCGTTTCTCCTATAAAAATTGTGAAGGAAATGTAGCAGTTTAAGTATGTAAAATACTTTTTGTCACATGGGCCTTATCATTACAAAAAGAGTGAATTATTCATTGCAGAAACAATATTTTGGGACCAAAGTTGTACCAAAATTATGGTTAATTCAAATTTTACATCAATGAAGACATGATAGTTTTATAAAGAACAAATTCTTTCAGGACGAGATAAATACGTCAAAATAAGATAAATACTTCAGAACAGCATGGATTTGAATTAACATAATTTGAAATAACGGTGTTTGATTGCAATGTATAACATAATTATTTGTAAAAGATGAACATAAAACATTATCTTGTGAAATACATAACATGATAGTACAAATAATTGATCACAAAATACATAGTTAAACCATTTGTATAACAACAACAGTAGGTGAAAATACAACATAGCTAACAGCACATGCATAGTATATAACTTTATCATTCAAATGCCTCAGACAAGTGTTACATAGTATATTCAAATGAATGTAGCATCCAAACTTACAATAACAAAATATAAAGTGTGCAGAGCAACAAACACATTACATGTATACCAAAAGTATAAATTATTGTGATTGAACAAGCTGTATAGTATAAATCAGTGCGATTTATGAAATATGTGATTTATTATATAGGTTGATACAAAAAAAGTGATTTATTAAATTATATAATATTATTAAGCATTGAACTAGAAATTAATCTCTATGGTACATGCATATTGATCATTCAAAAAGTTGTAATGTACACTATTACACAGTGGAAACCAGAACATTATATATGGCAAAACATAAATGGGAAAAAAGCTCTTTGTTATAAATTTCTATAAAAAAATCAGTATTCTGATTACAACATATCAGATTTTGCCCATGTACAGGAACCAAGAAAGGTCTACAGTGAAAAGAAGTTATGCAAGAGAGGAACAAACACCCACTAGCATGCACTATATACACTATGACTTCTAGAACTGTATGCTGCATCAATTCCAGAATCCCTTAAGTCTAATTTCAGCCATTTATAGTTTTACGGAACCGTTGGAATTGTCTTTCTTATCAAATCACTTTCATTGTTTTATTATGAGTAAGAGTGCCTCATTTAACAATTCTGAAACTCAGTAACTACTGAAATTATTTGAATCCAAAATTTAACAAAAGTTTTCCCCAAATCTGAAAAAAGGCTTTTGGGGGTCTGGCATTGACATTACTTAAGTTGAATTCCAACACGGCATGCACTAACTTAAATATGAACAAAGAAGGATAACAAGCAATGGTTATTCTGCAATATCTATGGTCATAGCTAAAACATTCCAAGCATATGCTAAAACAATGCTTGTTTTTGTTGCTTTTGAACAGCTCAAAATCAATTTCATTTCAATTAAATTTATGTATCAATCCGTCTGTTTTTTGATGGTAAGTTTATGTTTGGTAATGTACACCAAAAATGAAAAATGCAGGGGTACAATCAATAGACAGCTTGAACAGACAATAAGGAAAGGAGCTTCCTAAGAAACAGTAGGTAACATAAAAGAGACATTTCAGAATAAAAAGTCAGTTTACAGCCGTGTTTGAATTGAATATTACGCGAAGGTCATAAGTCTGTAATGGAATGGTCAGAAGTTAATCCTTCACCACTTAGATACGTATTTTCAAGCATGTGTAGTCCCTTGCAAAGTTATATTCAATTTGAGACCTTTCTTACTAGATTCAAGTGTTTAAGACTTTATCTACAATCCTTAGATACTGATGAGCAGCAAAAAGTATAAAACCTGAACAGACTGGGAGTTACTCGCAGGCTGTTCTGGTTTTATGCTGTTTGTACATAGCCATTTTCACTTTTCTTCTGAGTGGGAAAGGGTTCAGATGTGTGTATCAAACCACTCATGCTCGCATTTATACTTTAACCCCTAGGAAGTCTAACTTCCAGTTATGGGTCATTTGACAACAAACTATGACCTAGAAGTATAATTCAAGCCTTTTTCTTGAAAATATGTGCTTAATGCATGTGCGTTAAGTGTCATCCAAGATTATCCTGAGCAGTCCACACAGACTAATCAGGGACAACACTTTCCGCTTATATGGAATTTTTCATTATAAGATAGTCTCTTAAAACAAAATCTGGCTGTGTGGATAAGCGTCTGACCTGATTTACCTGGGCGGACTCCACAGCCTCATCAGGTAAGACACACCCGGGCGGACTCCACAGCCTTATCAGGTAAGACACTTTCCTCTTTTACGGAACTTTTTGTTAAAAGAAAGTCTCTCCTCAGTGAAAATCCAGTCTAGGCAGAAAGTGTCGTCTCTTATTAGCCTGTGCAGACTGCACAGGCTAATCTGGGACACTTAACGCACATGCATTTAGCCTGGTTTTCTGAGAGCCCCACACATTTCTCAAAAAGCATGCAGTTAAGACTATTGCTGGCAGAGTCAGTACGGGGGAGATACAAAGCTAAACCCTCAAACTGCTGCAGTTTTTTGTAAGTTATTGAAAATATGATACCTTAACAGTACTATATGCCAGTGTAAGATAAGAGCAATCAATGTACTCAGAAATGCTGCTGTAGAAATTAAATCAAAAGCACAAAATTTAAGAACAAACTGATATGCATCCTGTCAATTTGTTAACGAGGACAAAAAATTGGCAAAAAAAATCCCTTCTGTTCCTTCATGTCCAAAAAATAGATTCACTATGACTTAATACCTAAAGCAAAAATAAGCCCATATTTACCAACTTATTCTTAGACTTAACTTAAAGATATTTGTTATCTTTCAAAAGAGCTTTAATGTTCAGTCTTACTTGTTTTGATGTCCATCACCTTTAATTACATCATTCTTAAATTAACAGTATTTTCAAATTTACAGAAGCAACATTGGCAGCCTTCATAAAGAACCTCTGCAAACAAGTGTTTTCTTTATTGTTACGTCTAAGAATTAGGTGGTGCACACTGTTCGAGAAATGCTTTGACTTGCTAGTGACACATACAAGAGGAGTTTCACTCTTTAAAAGCAGGGCTTAATGCATGTGCGTAAAGTGTTATCCCAGAATAGCCTGTGCAGTCTGCACAGGCTTATCAGGCAGGGAGGACACTTTCCAACGTTTATGGAATTATTTGTTTAGAGGAAGTCTCTTCTGAACTAAAATCAAGTCTAGGTGGAAAGTCAGGCTTATCTGTGACAACACTTTATGCACAAGAATCAAGCTCCATTTGTCCAGAGCATGGCTCATATATCTTTTTAGCAAAACCTTCCCTAAAGTGTATTAATCACTGATCATCAGTAGCAAAACCTTCCTTAAAGTGTATTAATCACTGATCATCAGTAGCAAAACCTTCCCTAAAGTGTATTAATCACTGATCATCAGTAGCAAAACCTTCCTTAAAGTGTATTAATCACTGATCATCAGTAGCAAAACCTTCCCTAAAGTGTATTAATCACTGATCATCAGTAGCAAAACCTTCCCTAAAGTGTATTAATCACTGATCATCAGTAGCAAAACCTTCCCTAAAGTGTATTTATCACTGATCATCAGTAGCAAAACCTTCCCTAAAGTGTATTAATCACTGATCATCAGTAGCAAAACCTTCCTTAAAGTGTATTAATCACTGATCATCAGTAGCAAAACCTTCCCTAAAGTGTATTAATCACTGATCATCAGTAGCACAACCTTCCCTAAAGTGTATTAATCACTGATCATCAGTAGCAAAACCTTCCCTAAAGTGTATTAATCACTGATCATCAGTAGCAAAACCTTCCCTAAAGTGTATTAATCACTGATCATCAGTAGCAAAACCTTCCCTAAAGTGTATTAATCACTGATCATCAGTAGCAAAACCTTCCCTAAAGTGTATTAATCACTGATCATCAGTAGCAAAACCTTCCCTAAAGTGTATTAATCACTGATCATCAGTAGCAAAACCTTCCCTAAAGTGTATTAATCACTGATCATCAGTAGCAAAACCTTCCCTAAAGTGTATTAATCACTGGTCATCAGTAGCAGGTTAAGGGTTTACCAGAACAACTAATAATATATAACTAAGTTCACAGGCAGCAGGCATAGAGGGTGGGCACATAGCATGTAACAATGATTACAACGGTCTTACCCCAGTGCGAGCCCGTTAAAGACTCATACTCAGAGATTTCTATATCGCTAAACTCGCCCGTCACCATGATCTTGTCGTCTTCATCTGCTTGGAAATACCATTGAATCCAATGTACACTTATTGACCAAAAGGTTAAATACAGGAATGAAAAACAACAACAAAAAAACAGATGTAACCAAAGTTACCAAATATATATTGCCAAAATATAGAAAATAATGTATGAGCTTTAAACTATTTCTCTAATTGCCCTGGCCATTTGCAAAATACCATACAAAATAGTCGGAAAAAAATATCAAAATGAAACCAAAACAATTTTTAAAGAATACTTTATAATTTGTGTTTCTTTATTTATTTAAACTACTCAGAAAGCAGGAAGTTATAAATATTTGTTTCATTTTAATAATAACATAAAGAATCTGCTAAACTTTACATTACTCCAGATCCACATAAACATGCTTTTGACAACATATTTCATAAAGTGGCATTCAAAAAAGATCTTAGACTGGTAAGTTAAAACAGATATGCAAATTTTGAATGTGATAGCAAGATACAATTTTATAAATAAACAAACTTGGTGAATCTGTGATACAAAAGACCTTGAAGAGGAGTAGCTATACTTTGTCTACAGAGATCTATATGACTTTAAAGTGAAGATTATACAAGTCTTCTACTGAGGTTTACAAATATTTGAAAATGTCTGATTAAACATTAAGAATGTGAAATAGTCAGAATTATTATGTCTACACTGAATAACATATATGCAATGGAAAGCAGTAACAAAATAAATTTATTTTTCAGTGATAATAAATTATAATAATTCTGTGTGTTAGTTAGATTTTCATAGTATGCCTACAGAAGTAAAGGCTGCTCTGCACACTGAGGTAACCTACATGCAGAGTTCAGTGTCTCCAAATTTAATAACTAGATACCAATCAATTCTGGAGAAATTAAACAAGCACATGAACAAACATAGGCTATGAAAATTCCTTGATTTTTCAAGTTGATATTTTTCCATGGAAGAAAAATGCACCATTTCCATATCAGTAGGATAATAGGGAAAATGAAAACATGGCGCACAAAAAAATGTTCAATACTCTTCCTGAAAACATCCACATGTGGACATTTTGAACTCAAGGATGACAATTTGAACATAAAATTGCCACCAGGGTGCTTCACCTGTCCTAACCAAGGGCCCGAACTCACCAACCCATTCTTAGACTTAAAAATAAAAATTCCTTAAATTTAATATATCTTCAAGCTTAAAATAGTGCTTATATCATATTGTTCTTAACAATTGATTGTTAGTGTTAACTGTTATGTTAGACTTGACTTTCAGGTAGTTTAAGCACATTGCAGGTATAAGAACAATCTTTATTTTGAGACTAAAGTCTATGAAGCAATTGGTGAATACGGGCCATTGTCACTCTGCACTCTCAAACTGCCAAAGTGCTCTTCCCTGAACTGCCAGGGTTCTCTCCCCTGCATACTCTACAAATGACAGAGTGCTCTACCCGGCACACTCTACAACTGCAAGGGTTCTCTTCCCTGCACACTCTACAACTGCCAGGGTTCTCTTCCCTGCTCTTACCTCTCTGGGCAGTGGTGTTGCTGGTGGTGTTCAGACTAGACGTGGACCGGGGTGTCGCCTGCAGAGAGCCTGCTAGGGAGCCCTGGGTGGAGCCCACAGCCCCGTGGAGCACAATACTGGAGACAGACTTCAGGGCTTCTTGCAACTGGCTTACCTAACAACAGAAAAATGGTTATAATTTATCCCTTTAATACTTAGACACACACTTTGTTAAGTTAGTAGTCCGTTACAAAATCAAATTAAATTTAAGAACTTTCTCAATAGATTCAAGTTTTAAAGCCATTATTACCAAACCTAAGATACTTATCAGCAACAAACAGCATAAAACCTGAACGTACTTCTATTTAGTGGCAGGCTGTTCTGGTTTTATGCTGTTTGCATATCGCCATTTTCACTTGCTTCTGAACAGGAAAGGGTTCACATATATTTTTGTTATTTATTATTTCAGTACGCTTCAAGTATGTATACAATTAGATTTCTGTAAAAATGTTCAGCTTTGTTATCATAAATGGACCAACCAATTGCACAGGTGCTACCTGTCAATCAAGATTTGACTTTACCTATAATGGGCAAACAGAATTGCCAATCTGTTTTCTGCATTAAGACAGTTACAAAACACAAAAGAAACAAATAACAATAGCACATGAACCTCGTTATGGGAAAACAGCACTTAAGGATTAAGCGTCAAGTAATGTCCAGATTGGTCTGTGCAGTCCACATAAGCTAATTAGGGACAACACTTTCAGCTTTAATGGTATTTTTCATTTGAAGAAGGATTATTCTAATGAGAAAATAAAGTCTAGACGGAAAGTGTCGTCCCTGATTTGCCTGCGTACACTGCACAGTCTAATAAGGGACAACACTATAAACATGAATTAAACACCGTTTTCCCAGATCTAGTTTCATTCTTATTTAGATCTAACAATCAAATGTTACGTAATGTCATTATTTCACCTGTGACTGAAGATTAGCACACGTCTTCTCTAGCTCCATCTGCCTGTGTGAGTCCAGGAGAGCACTCTGGGCCGTGAGGGGGTCGCCCATCCGGTGGCTCATCAGCTCTGCCCTGGCCAGCGTGTTCTGAATCTCGAGACTCGAGTTGTACGAGTTGTACTCGTGCTCACGTTTCATTTCCTGAGTGACGAACGACTGCGACTGCAAGACCTCTGATTTCCAGCTTTGTAGAGACTGGACCTGCAAGTTGGCCAAGATAGCTGGAGTAAATTCCCACTCTGGGAAAAGGGGGCTTAATGCATGTGCCTTAAGTGTTGTCCCAGATTAACCTGTGCAGTGCACATGCTTATCAGAAATGAAACTTAAAGCCTAGACAATTAACCTTGTTAATGCTTGATAAATCATCTTATTCAATGCCGCAGAATTGTTTCAGTTTTCATTTTCTGACCAAAATTAACAGCTTAAAATGAGTGGAAAGTAACCTACCTCCCGCCAGAGTTGTCTTATGGCCTCCAATTGAAGAGTCCTCAGCTGGCGCTCCTGCTCATACAGACGTCTTTGTCTGAAACACCAGATATGATTTATAACAAAATGTTACAAATGAGCCACACTATGGGAAAACTGGGTTAATGCACCTGCGTAAAGTGTTGTCCTGGATGAGCTTGTGCAGTCCTCACAGGCTAATATGGGAGGACACGTTCCACCTAGATTGGATTTACATATACAAAGACTTCCTTTTATAAAAAAATCCATAATAGAAGAAAGCATCATCCCTGACTGCCCAATATAATCTATGAAGACACTTTACACACGCAATAAGCCCTGTTTTCCAAGTAACCCAAGAGCATGGCTAAAATGTTTACCCAATCATCATGGATATTGATGAAATAAGACCACTTGGGAATAACACAAACTGTATTCTTTTTCAATATTGTGTTTCTTTCGTTATCATCAAAATAAAGGCACACAATAACGAGATACCTAATAGTATATAGACTATGAGGTAAGTTTTTTTTGCCTTGAATAAAGGCCAATAGTAGTTCAACATTTTAAGCCATGCTAAATAAAACACATGTGCCTCCCTATTTGAAAAGGAGGTTTAATTAATGTGCATAAAGTGTCGTCCCAGATTAGCCTGTGCAGTCCACACAGGCTAATCAGTGACAACACTTTCTGCCTTAACTGGATTTTAGTCAAGAAGAGTCTTCCTTTAAAGGAAACAAACAATAAACATAGAAAAAGTGGTCCCTGATTAGCCTGTGCACACTGCACAGGATAATCCAGGACGACACTTTACGCACATGCATTAAACACCCTTTTCACTAACCTTGTATTCTCTTTTCTATACTTTTTGGGCATATTTTAAGTTAGAATTAAGATCATTCTTATTATTGTAATATAATTTGTCTAATATGAAACAAGACAAAATATTTGTTCATTTTAAAAGTTAAATTGATATTATCAAATGAAACAAATGACTGTCAAAATCAGAGCAAGGGGTCTATGAGAACTCCTTACCGGTAAGTATGATTTACCAGAAACAATCTTGATAATAACAACATATTTTACAATGATAATAAAATATGATTTGGGTGTATCGTAAGTAATTGGTTTTAATAACAGGCAACTCTTGTGTGCATGCCAGGAAATGGACAACTAAAACACCTGGAAATGTACAAAGCAAATGTCATTAAAACTAAGAGTTTCCCATGATTGTAAAATATAAATATGTTCTGTTGTTGTTTCAATAACCTGTGGTTGATTTAATAGCAACCACCCTAAAGTGCATGGGACAACACAGAAAATAAAAGTTTCTTTAAAAAAATGAGTACATGGGGAATGCCTTACTTCTCCAATTCAGTCCGCAACACCACGATGTGTTCCTCCGCTCGTCTGGCCCGTATTTCTCGTCTTACACGCACACAGTCAACGTTGTGTTCCCTTGCGAAGTACCCGCGCCAAAAACTCTGAATCTTAGTGGCCGCTTGGAGGTATTTGACATCTGTGGAGATTGAGTAAATAAATACAGTGTATTGTAATAGATTTGGTAGGGATTTTTTTAAACCACATTTTAAATCATTTCATTACTTCACAGGACCTGTTAAGGGCCCCTGTTTAATAACCCATTCTTAGATTTTAGAATAAAGTATAGAATTAGATTCAAGAAAAATATTATCAGCATCTGAATATAAACAGGCTATACATTTTGAACATGTTATAAATAAATTGTTCTAAATATAAAATTGTGTACTGGTAGTTGGAGGATTAAACTACTTTCATATTACTGTAACCTATTTAAGCCTAGCGTCTAGAAAAAAGGCCTTGGCAAACAGCGTAGACCCAGATGAGACGCCGCATGATGCGGCATCTAATCTGGGTCTACGCTGTTTGCTTATAGGAATTTCTGTAAGAAATATTCTAAATATAGAATTAAATGTATTAGACATCCCTAATTTTGGAAATAAATTGATCCAATTTAGAAGGATGGGAGAGTCCACTAGGCATAAATGGGTTAAACAATATTATACTAATAGAACAGTTTTAAGAATATTCTTTACTTAATATTTGATTGGCGAATACAGCCATGATGTCTGATACTTCATAATAATTCTCAGATTTTTTTCCTTTTAACACCTACAATAACAAATATACTGAATATTACGAAATAAATGCCTGAAAAAAAGTGAAGGCTCTATAAATAGATTTTGGCATTTATTTGGAAATTTACTGCAGCATTCATGCTATTCAGATTTAAGAACTGTAATACAGCATTTTTGTTATCAATTCATCCTCCCATCAATTTCTATTGTCATGGTATTGTGCATCCAATATCAAAGTTAAAGGCAAATTAACTGAACAATTAAGGATATTCATACTTTGCAAGTTGCCAACCCTCAATATTTTGTCAGAACCACTTACTGACACATTGAACTCTATTGAAAATAAATATTGAGCATGCAAAACTTATTTTGGTATTTATATTCATACATAACATATTCATTTATGATAATAAATACTGGTCAGGTGCAACAAGTGGAAAAAAGAAATCCAAGAAAACGAGTGCTATTGTCTCCCCCGAATAAAACAGAACAAAAGGGCCAGGGGCCCAGGATCGCTCACCTGAAACTTCAGGAAAAACTGCTCTCAGTAACTTTTGAGAGGTTTCTGAAACAATTTTCAAACTTGGCCAAAATATAAAACTAGAGAGTTCACAAGTTTTTACTACAGCCATATAAGGAAAATGCCAAGGCCCTTGGCGGCCATTTTTACAACTGATGGGAACCATTTTCGAAATCGGCCAAGATATCATAATCATTAGAACAAATGTTATGGCCAAGTTTAAGGAAAATTCAACAGTACATGTGACTTCTAGAGTGTTTTCAAGGTTTTACAATAGCCAAACAAGGAAAATGCCCAACCCCCTGGCAGCAATATTTTTCTACAAACCATAACCATTTTTAAACTCAGCAGAGCTATCATTAGAACAAATGTTCTGACCAAGTTTCATAAAGATTGAACCATAAATATGACTTCTAGAAAGTTTTTTACTATAGCCATAAAAGGAAAAAAGCCCCATCCCCAGGCCACCATGTTTTTCAACAGACCCAAACCATTTTTGATCTCATCCAAGATATCATAAGAACAAATGTTTTGAACAAGTTTCATGAAGCTTGGACTATGAAAGTGACTTTTAGACTGTTAACAAGGCTTTACTAAAGCCATATATGGACAAATGCTCCGCCCTCTGGCGGCCATGTTTTTAAACAGAATTCATTCACAATATCATTAGAAAAAATATTCTGACCAAGTTTCATGAAGATTGGACAATAAATGTGACTTCTAGAGTGTTAACAAGGTTTTACTAAAGCCATATAAGGAAAAAAATGCCCTGCCCCCTGGCAGCTATGTTTATTAACAAAACGCAACCATTTTCAAACTTGTCCAAGAAATCATTGGTACAAATCTTCTGACCAAATTTCATGAAGATCGGACAATAAATGTGGCCTCTAGAGTGTTAACAAGGTTTTACTAAAGCCATATAAGAAAAAAAATGCCCTGCCCCCTGGCGCCTATGTTTATCAACCAAACGCAACCATTTTCAAACTTGTCCAAGAAATCATTGGTACAAATCTTCTGACCAAATTTCATGAAGATCGGACAATAAATGTGGCCTCTAGAGTGTTAACAAGAACTATGGTGACAACGCACGAAGGACAGTGTACAACAGACTACGCATGACAAACAAAGGGTAATCACAAAAGCTCACAGTGAGCATGATTTGCTAAGATGAGCTAATAAAACAACCTCAAGTCATGTTATATATAAAAGAAACAAGAGCTGTCAGAGGACAGCGCGCTCGACTATTCGAGTGCTTGACAGTATAACGTAAGCCATCGTGGGGATATTGTTCATATTCAATCATTTATTAGACGATCTTTCAAAAATAAAAAAAGGAAAAAAAACAAACTTTTTTTTGGGGGGGGGATAGAGGGGTGAGAGGGGGGTATAATGTGGGGTGGGGTAATTAATTTGATGATGTTTAAAAAAAAAAATTGGGGGTGGGGTGGGGGGGTAGGGGGGGTGGGGGGAGTGACAGGGGGGTATAATGTGGGATGGTAATTTATTAGATGTTAAAAAAAAGGGGGTGGGGGGTGTAGGGGGATGAGGGGTGAAAGGGGGGTATAATGTGGGGTGTGGTAATTTATTACATGATGTTTTTCAAAAAAAAAAATTGGGGGGGAGTGAGGTTGGGGGGGGGGTGGGGAAGGGATTCTGGTAGGGGCGTGGGGTATTGTTTGGGTGGAATCCATTGTGGTATTCAGGTAAGTGTTGTTTTGTCAAAGTAATAATAAAATGTGGTCATAAATAAAGAAGTTATGGCAATTTAAGCAAAATGTTCAATTATCTAAGTGTAAAAGGGGCCATAATTATGTCAAAATGCTTGATACAGTGGTCTGCTCTTGTTTATAGGTTGGGGTCATGATGGTGAACAAGTATGTAACATTATAAAAGCAATATGTCAAAGGATATAGGAAATATTTGGGGTAGTAGGCAAACTTTAACATAGATTTATCAATAATATGCATATTCTAAGTATAAAAGGGGCAATAATTATAATAAAATGCTTGATAGAGTTGTCTGCTCTTGTTTATAGGTTGGGGTGATGTTGGTTAACAAGTATGCAAAATATAAAAGCAATATGTCAAGGGACAATGAAAATAAATGGGGTAGTACAAAAACTTTAACATTTGCTGCATATTCTAAGTGGAAAAGGGGCCATAATTATGACAAAATGCTTGATAGAGTTGTCTGCTCTTGTTTATAGGTTGGGGTCATGTTGGTAAACAAGTATGCAAAATATGAAAGCAATATGTCAAGGGACAAAGAAAATATTTGGGGTAGTACGAAAACTTTAACATTTGCACGCAGACGCTAATGCTAACGCTCACACCGACGCTGGGGTGAGTAGGATAGCTCCACTATATATATTTCATACATAATAGTCGAGCTAAAAATGTTTTAATTCCACCACAGAGATAATTGACTGTAATTATTATGTGTGGAATTTCTATCCTGTTTTAACCAAATTTTCTAGTTTTAGGCACATACCGGGAATGGTTTAGAGTGAAGGTCATTTACAATAAAATAAAGTTAATTACAGCTCTAAGGCCTAAAAATGCACTATGATACAAAAACAAAATTATTCAATAGGCAAATAAATGCAAATCAGTATCAGCTTTGAGTTCATTCACAGCACTGGCATGTCATTGAATATAATACAGTTGCAATGCATTTTAACTTCACAAATACTTAAAATGTAAAAATATGCACTGCATAAGAAATATTCTGAACAGCAATACACGGTTTATATCAAACAAGCAAATTCGTTGAATTGATATCCCCTGCCAAATAAATTTTGTTCAAGGTTGGGTGTAGAACGTAAAGAAAAGGTATAAATGAAGGGTTGTGCCTTTTGTCAATGTGACTTCAATGTGTGACCTTGACCTTAGCCCCTAGGATTACAGGTGTTGAATGTGAAGCACCCCCAGATGATTGAGAACAACTATGGCAAGTTTTATGGCTCTAGCTCATGTGTTAATGAAGATAAAGCTCTAAGCTTATGTTAAAAAGATTTTTAAGATACAAAGGGCCATAATTCCATTATTAACAGATGGTGTACAATGCCATTTGGCCTGCATCATCCTCTTATCCGTATATATACTCATACCAAGTTTCAATAAAATCCGCCAAAGCACTTCCAAGATATGGCTCCAGACACAAAAGTGCTGGACAGACGGAAAGACGGACGGACAACGCTGAAACAACATCCCTCCGCCTATGGTGGGGGATAATTAATTATCATTTCTTCACACATGTTTATAAGCCAAAGACAAAGTTATGATAGGGTTTGTATGTCTATGTACCAGTTAAGCAAATTGTGTAGGAAATCAATGATGCCATTGCAGTGTTCAAAGCTCTATTTTCATGCATTAAAATATATTTGACCTCTGAGCTTGAAGGATGACCTTGACCTTTCACCACTCAAAATGTGCAGCTTCATGAGATACACATGCATGCCAAATATGAAGTTGCTATCTTCAATGTAGCAAAAGTTTTTGCAAAATGTTAAAGTTGGCGCAAACAGACAGACAGACCAACAGACCAACGGACCAACAGACAGACAGGGCAAAAACAATATGTCCCCCACTACTATAGTGGGGGACATAAAAATGACAATATTGTTAAGGGCACATTTCTGGTTCAAGCAAAATTTAAAATTATGGATTTTTCATACAGGTAAACAATTATTTAAATTACTGGAACAAATTATCATTTGTATTAACATTAACTGACAGGTATACTAACAGGTTAATAATCATTTACAATACAATTTGTTTAATAACTGTGAATTTACTTGAACTGTTTTGTTGGTTTATTTGTTTGTTTTATCATGTTTATCCTCCATGTATACCACCAACTTTGTTCAAACCCTCGTGCACAATAGGATATTTCAAGCGTATAATGAACCTAAGTCAAAGTACCCTCTAAAAGTCAAAGAAACCACAATACAACTGACTACATGTTTATTAGTTAGTTGTTTCAAATCCAATAATGACATCACAGTAATGTCACATATTTAATAGTTGAGGAATTTTTAACCCCGCAGGTACCATGAAATAAAACCTCTGACATAATAAAATTATTTACACTAAATCTAATCAGGATCATCAAAACTACTTAATCTCCATTCAATATAAAACATAGATACAGCTCTATGACAGTAACCTCTTCAGTCAAATATCTAACAAAGCCATCAGGTTTATTGTTCCAAGGTGCTTAAACAAGTACAAAGCAAAAACAGGTTTACGATGATCCATTATTAAAAATAAAGCCTGCTTATTTAATGCCTAGCCCAGTTGTCTGTTTTTGAATTGTGAACATTTTATAACGATAAGTCATTAACTATTTACTACTATTCAAATTTAGGAATTAATATTAAATAACCATTGTTCCTTATAATAAACTGTCAAGACACAGTGGTAAACTGTGACATGTCAACTAAGTGGGTTATGCACAATTAAGATAAATGGACATAAACAAAAAATTAAAGAAAAATGGACCTTTGGTCACATAAATCCTAAATATTTTACCCAGTTCATGCAGAGATTTAAAAACCATTCTGACACAGAGAAGAAAGTAAAATGTAATTAAAAGTGCTGTTATATTTCATATTAGCCAGGACTGAGGAGCATAGCAATATGTTACACAATGTTATTTTTATTTTGTTTAACTCAAGTTAAGACTTTATTAAGATTCTTTCCAATAATGGGCCTAGATTCAAGACTTACAAGTGGCTAGCGATAACAATCATCATTTTTACAAGTTTCATTTGTATCATAAAACTTTTACTCTCTTAAAATCTTACCTATACTATTTTACATTAAATGCAACAATACCCTTCCTTCAATACACTTGAACCTCTAATTATACATTGACGGTGCAAATGAAAGTGGAATCAGGGCTTTTACAAGTGTTGCGGAATTAACATTTTTATGTTCATACATTAGAAAAAAGAGAGCTTATTTTTATTAAAAAATGATAATATATGCTTTTTTAGACAAATAATTTAACAACATGACAATATATATGGATTATTGTAATAAATAGATTTTAATTAATATTTTAAAACAAAAGCTCCCCAAGACCACAAAAAAGCCCTGAGTATATTAGCATGGAAACAGCAAACTAAAAAATCAAACACACCTTCAGCAAGCACCGCATCGCTGTTAGGACGTGAATAAATCCCAGAGTCCAGAAAACTGGACTCGTGCTCAAGTTTCGCATCACTCGTGATCAACCTGTCAGTGCTCATGATCTTTTCCGGAATGGACTTTATAGTTTTACCCTTGCGCTCTTCATAATCGTGCCTACGGGCTGTGCTATATTTACCCGGTACATATTCCGAATGAGTTCGCGACACTGTCGTCTTCGACGCCACCGGTATAGAGGTCCCCTTACTCCCTGAGTGTAAATGTGAACTTTTGGAGTCAGTTTTATCATTTTTCTTCTCTACCACTTTACTCTTTACACTACTTTCTGCGGCTCTCGGTCTGTTGGTAGCAGCACTTTGTTTAAGGGCTTTCTTCGCAGCAGCGTCTTTAATCAAACTAAGCTCCCTCACGGGAGGCACGTTTTCGTTCTCCTTTGGCACGTCATCCACCTGCGACGTGTCCTGACTTGTGTCACAATCGACGGCTTGAGCGGTGGGCGGCACTTTCTTTTTGGTCCCTACGCTAGGTCCTGTACCGGACTGCTGGGGCGGCGACACATTAAAATCAGGCGGTTTTATCCCCTTGTAGATGTCTGGATGCATCGGTTTTACAAGTCGCTTCTCGTAGGAGTCGTACTTTGTATCGCCGATGGCTGTTGCGGGGCGATTGTCTCCCCTGGGTATATTGTCGAAGATGTGCTGGATTGTGGGCGAGGAGAGGACGTGACCAATGGGAGCAGTCATGGGGCGGGCAGGAGTCACGGGGGACTTCTCCAGGGGCAAATATTGGGATTCAGAGTCTAGCATGCTTGTTACACTCCTTTTGTCATAATCTGTAAAGGAACATAGCAAATTATTAAATATCAATAATAAGAGTTTCGCATATTTATTACAAGTCACTAAAGCTTAAATGGGTTTACACCAGTTTATTGCACGCTTGTCACTATTTTTTATGTTATAATATTTATGAAAAAGAGGTACTTGTCAAATAATGACATTTTACAGATTTTGTATCTTAATCTAATGCTGGTTACAAATGCTAAAATTTGTTCACAAACAACTAACAAATTATTAAAATGTATTGAATTTGATTCTGTGACGATGAATAAACTAATAATTATATTTGACAGGATAACATTGATCTTAAGTTCTCAATGAAATAATCATCTGGTAATAGCCTTTTTAACCCATTTATGCCCAGTGAACTCTCCCATCCTTCTAAATTGGATCAATTTATTTCCAAAAGTAGGGGTGTCTGGTATATTTATTTCTATTTTTAGAATATTTCTTACAGAAATTTCTTTAAGCAAACAGCGTAGACCCAGATGAGACGCCGCATTATGCGGCGTCTCATCTGGGTCTACGCTGTTTGCAATGTCCTTTTTTCAGGACGCTAGGCATGAATGGGTTAATTATGGAGATCATTTAAAACTATTTTAAAGAAAGCTTAAAACAACAGAAGTAGACTACAGACATACCTCACAAAATGAACACCCTCGAGTGATCTGAAGTTTCTGGACTTACCTTCCGAGGTGACATCTTGCACTGAAAGATCATTCAAGTGGTGACCTTGACCATGAACATGTGCTGACCCAAATGATGTGTCACCTGAAGTGCGATATAAGATGCCAATCAATAGCAAAATCATTAAAATCAAGAATTGAGTTGTCCAGTTATTGGTTCATATTTAACCCTTTCCCACTTAGAAGCAAAGTGAAAAGGGCGATGTGAAAACCAAATAAAAACAAAACAGCCTGCAAGTAACTGGCAGTCTGTTCAGGTTTTACGCTGTTTGGTTTGGAGATGAAGCCTTAAAAACTTAAATCTAGTATGAAAGGTCTTTAATTAAATATAACTTTCTAAGGGAATACAAATGCGTGAAAATACGTATCTAAGTGGTAAAAGGATAAGTGGTATATGATAAATGGTTCCATGATCCAATTATTTTACTTCAAACCATGAATAAACCAATCTATAACAAAAGGCAGCCACAATCATCTTGCTACTGATAAATATAGCTGCACTCTTGGAAAACTGGGCTTTATGTATGTGCATAAATTCTGATACCAGATTAGCCCTTGCACTTCAAACAGGCTGATCTGTGACAACACTTTCCAATTTCTTTGAATTTTTCGTTTAAAAGAAGTCTCTTCTAAACCAAAATTGAGTCTATGCGGAAAGTGTCATCCCAGATTAGCCTTATATATGCTCAGTGTCATCCCAG
This sequence comes from Dreissena polymorpha, assembly GCF_020536995.1. NCBI lineage: Eukaryota > Metazoa > Mollusca > Bivalvia > Myida > Dreissenidae > Dreissena > Dreissena polymorpha. Next base: position 57,749,444 of record NC_068366.1, on the reverse strand, counting down.
ATAAGTCTAATATATTCTCGGCTAAATTGATTAAACAGATTTCAAGAGCACATGACTGGAGCAAAGGTATGTCCAGTGTTTTCAAGATCTGCAAATATTGCTAATTTCCCCAGGTTCTCATTTAAAATCACAATGTTTCTGTTGTAAGAGATTGAGACTGAACACAAGTTTCTAAGATTTTTAATGTTGTTTGTTTAATTAACAATTCAACATTTTTATTAAGTTTTGTAAAGATTTAATTACACTTGTTATGACGAAAGTTGCTCATGAAAAATATAATTTTTCATTTAAAAGTAGTTAGTCAATCCAAAAAGATAAACATTTCTTATGTTTGCTGATTGTTTCTTTAAATATAACTGTAAATTATGATTTTATCAAACTCAATGCTTGTATATCAACCCCACCATAACAAATCTTACCCTGACAGTTCCCACTCATGTATGTTGGTTCATTTGAATCAGGTCTCTCTTAGATTAGCATTTCCCATGACATGTTCAAACAATCCATTTAAATGTAAATATAACTATCCTGGGATAACCATTTATTTCAAATTGAAAAACATTGCGTACTCCACCCCTAGTTGGACTATTTGTTTTTTAATTAGAAAAGATGTGCTAATTTAATGCTCACCTGTACAGATAACAGTGAGCCCTACCGATTTCATTAAGTTTAAAAAAAGAATTTAAGTGTACAAACTTGATGTTGCAAAGAATTGCAGTTTTTGTACTTTGTAGATGTACGTACATCTAAAATGTGTACACTGGTCGACATTAGGATGATTATCCCTTTCCCACTTAGAAGCAAAGTCGATATGGCCATGTACAAACAGCATAAAACCAGAACAGCCTATTCAGGTTTAATGCTGTTTGCTGCTCATCAGTATCTAAGGGTTGAAAATGAAGCCTTTAAAACTTGAATCTAGCAAGAAAGGTCTTTAATTAAATTTAACTTTCTATGGGACTACAAATGCGTTAAAATACGTTTCTAAGTGGTAAAGGGTTATTGAACAGTGATAAAAGACAGACATATATTTCTGTGAGCCTGCAGGAGCAGTTGTACGGACATGTACTGACAGAGGCTCTACAGAAGACACCCCTTGCCTCCAAACACCATGTGTAGCAGAGATCAAGAAGAATATGAAGATATGGTCCTTGGTCTGTGATAAAGGGGTTTTATGCATGTGCCAAAAATGTCATCTCAGATTAGCCTGTAAAGTCCGCACAGGCTAATCAGGGACAACACTTTCCGCCTACACTAGATTTTTGCTAAGAAGAGACTTTCTTTAAACTGAACATTTAAAGCGGAAAGTGTCGTCCCTGATTAGCCTGTGCAGACTGCACAAGCTAATCTGACACGACACTTTACGCACAATTGTTAACCCTTTCAGTGCGGGAACCGAATTTTGAAGGCCTTTGCAAACAGTTTGGATCCAGATGAGACGCCACAGAATGTGGCGTCTCATCAGGATCCGAACTGTTTGCTATTCTGATAGTATTGTTTGAAAAAAAATCGAAGAAAATGCTAATTTTAGAAATTCAGCAGACGACATTTTAGCAGAAGACAAATTTCCCAGCATGCAAAGGGTTAAAACGCCTTTTCACAGAGCATGGCTCATATATTTTGAGAAGATAAATATTTTTTTAACTAAAAAACATTTCATATAGTCTTATTAATTTCTTTTTACCAGAACAAATATCGGTGCAGATCATATACTGTCGTAAATAACTTCTTAGAAAAACAAAAACAAGGATGCCATTTACAAACAAATTGCAGTTTTGAATAGCTTTTATTCAATTATCACCCATTTTACAACATTCAGCAGAAAAAAAGGAAGTGATTGTATTGATTTGTTAAGTATCCATTATTCACAATTGAGTGACTCATAAAGGGGCAGACATGACTTAACTTGCAGAACCCACCTGGGTAGAATATCCCACAGATCTGTGACATGAAAAACGATAACAGATCATATGAATTAATTGCCAAGTAGTTTTCTTGTCGATAAAACCATGTGCCATTATCAGCTACGATAAAACATGTTTGTCATTACAAAGAACGGAAATCCATAACGGACAAAACTTCATAAAATAGAAAGGAGCACATTACCATTTTGATATTTTATTATCAAAATATTTTTTCTATTTTTTTGGTTAATCATTTATTATTGGAATTATTGACAGCCAATGGTTAACTTTGTGGCATTATAAACCTGTAAACAAGACTAAGGCTTTTCATTATTATGCTATGTATCTGACAAGATATGGCTTAAATTTGTAAATGACCGGCATCATGCGAAAAACAGACCTTGATGGTTATCCAAACTAAACATTTTTCATTCAAAAGCAAACAATAACTGACCTAGATGGGTTTCACATTAGCTATCACTAAGCAAACACATAAAGTGACTGCCTGCAGGAATACATCTAATATAATTCAATCTATGGTGTATTTAGTAATTTTTCTGTATTTTATAATGAGACACTTTTGCACAATAGTACTCAGATGGTTAATCTTTGATATTTTTTATGGCGGCTTGAGGACAATATTATGCAATTCATCAGTTGACTTATGTGCTGTCTACAAATGTTAAATACTTAATACATAATTTTGCCAAGAATTGAAACCCCTTACACAAATCAAATTCAAGTACATAATACCCGTAATTAAAATCCCTACAAATTATGGCAAAAAATGATAATATTCATTACAATTGCATTGAAATGCTTTCAATTACCGAGTCCCCCGCCCCCGGCCCCCACCCAAAATAAAAATCAAGAAAATAAACTTCAAGGCAAAACTGAAGACAGCAATCTATCTTACTTTAACTAATCATTCTATTACCTACGTTCAGCATAACTAGCAATCAAAAAGCCATTCAAAATGAATTTAAAAGAAACGCATTTTTTCAGCCACATAAAAGAAACAAGATTTTGCACATCATAGTAAATAAATTTTGCTGTTATAGTAATTTTTATGATTACTTGACCTGTATCGAATTTTCCTATCTTCTTATAATCTATTAATGGTTTCCCTGTCTATGCAAAATTCAAAAAGCTATCAATGGTTATACAGACCTATTTTATTGTATGTTTTTCTTGAAGCAAAACTAAACAGGCTAGGATAACAAAAATGCATCTGTAATGAGGAAAATCCAATAAAGATTGCTCTATTGTGTACATTCAATAATCTCTTTGCAACTGATCATACAATGTAAAACATTGAGATCAAGTGAAGATTGTACATATTATGTCAGCGTAACCCCCCAACTTAAGTAAGAGTACTAGAAGATTAGTTAAAAATAAGCCTAGTTTTAGCATATAATATATTATCTTAGATAAAATCACGATTTAAAAGCTCATTAAACTGATGATCCCATAATTCTTCTCATCTTAATAATACTGGACCATTTGTGTGCGTGTGCAAAAAATGGCACCACAAATGAGTATAAGATATTTAAATGGTGAATTTCTGTAAATCACAGAAAACTTAAGGATTTTTTATGCATTTGATTCACTTATAACTTACTCTTGTCAACAGGAAAATAAGACGCACAGTTTAAATTCACAAGCTCTTCAGTAACCAGAGATAGGAACTGTTATTCTGTGTGAATCCCGTAAAGGTTTTTTACTGTATATTTTTAAAGTCAAGAAAATGAACCAAAAACAATATCTTTTACAGAGTCTAAGATTTATGATCATAAAAGTTACAGTGTGCTGCTAAGAAGAGAAGAGCTGAAGGCCAGACCAGCCTGGTGACATTTTAAAATAATTTACTAAATTCAAGCAATTACTTAGTCTTTCACTTGTAACTAAGGTTTAAAGCAGTATTTTCAATTGTAATTAAATGTTTGCAAGCATCAATAAAAAGGATAGTATAGAAGAGGGTAGCACACAGGATCAGGGCACAACACTCTGCTATATAGCTCTAGATATTTTGCTAGACTGGTTACCTCCGGACACGGTCCAGGCCCTGACTGGGCGATGTGATTGGGAAGGGGAACCAGTCTCTGAGTGATTGGAAATGTCACCTGAAACAAATCAGAGCTAATTCAAATAAGCCTCATTCTGGAAATTTGGGATGAATGCAAGTGTGTAAAGTATTGATCCAGAATAGCCTGTGCAGTTTGTACAGGCTAATCAGGGATGACACTTTCTGCCTTAACTGGATCTTCGTTTAGAAGAGACTTTCTTCAAATAAAACAAGAGCTGTGTTTGTGAAACACAATGCCCCCTACTGTGCCGCTTTGAAGCCATATATTTGACCTTTCACCTTGAAGGATGACCTCGACCTTGACCTTTCGCCACTGAAAATGTGCAGCTCCATTAGATACTATATCAAGTTGCTATATTCAATATTGCAAAAGTTATGACCAAGGTTAAAGTTTTGGGACAGTCACACAGACACACACATACAATGACAGACAGACAGAAAGGCCAAAGTAAATATAGCCCCGATCATTCGGGGGCATACAAATAAATACAAGGGACAAAATTGTCACAAAACCAGGTTTTCATTGTGAAAAAAAATCTGATAAAGGGAGAAAACTCAAACTGAACTTTTGAAATGAACAAACAAAATAAACCCCCTTTGTAATTTTTTTTGTTTTTTTTTTAAATCTATTTTTAGTCGTGGCGACCTTGACATTGGAGATATTGACGTGATTCTTTCGTGCTACACACCGTCCCATGATGGTGAACAAATGTGCCAAATGATTTTAAAATCTCACAATGAATGACATAGTTATGGCCAGGACATGCTCATTTATGGCCATTTTTGACCTTTGAACTCAAAGTGTGACCTTGACCTTGGAGATATCGACGTAATTATTTCGCGCGACACACCGTCCAATGATGGTGAACAAATGTGCCAAATGATTTTAAAATCTGACAATGAACGACATAGTTATGGCCCGGACAAGCTTGTTCCGCCCGCCCGCCAGCCAGCCCGCCAGCCCGCCAGCCAGCCAGCCAGCCAGCCAGCCCGCCCGCATTCGCCAATCTAATAACCAGTTTTTTCCTTCGGAAAACCTGGTTAAAAAGCGGAAAGTGTTGTCCCTGATTAGCATGTACAAACCGCACAGGCTATTCTGGGGAAACACTTTACACACCAGACCAGGCATAAGGGAGCTTTGTGAGTTAGGGCCCAGGCGTTAGGCAGCTTGTGAGTTAGGGCCCAGGCCTTAGGGAGCTTTGTGAGTTAGGACCCAGGCCCTAGAAAGCTGTGAGTTAAGACCCATTCCTTAGGGCGCTTTCTGAGTTAGGGCACATGCCTAAAGGGGCTTTGTCAGTTTATAGGGCCAAGGCCTTACGAGGCTTTGCGAGTAAGGGCCCAGGCCTTTAGGAGCATTGTGAGTTAGGGCCCAGGCCTTATAGGGAGCTTTGCGAGTTTTGGCCCAGGCCCTAAGGAGCTAAGTGATTGTTTTAGTTAGAGACCAAGCCTTTTGAGCTCAGATTATGCCATAGGGAGCTTTGTGAGTAAAGTCCAAGGCCTTAGAGGATTTGAGGGATTAGGCCCTTGCCCTACAGAGCTTTGTGAGTTTGGGCTGAGGCTCTTGGCAGCTTTTTGAAATCAGGCCTAGGCTCCTTGGGAACTTTGTGAGTCCTTGCCAAGGCCATAGGGATCTTTATTTCCGCCCGTGACTAACCTTGAGTGGGTGACTGTGCAGGAATGTTCCAGTTCTGTTGGCGCTGCCCCAACTGAAGCTGCTGCTGGTGATAACGCTGCTTGTACAAGATCTGACTCAGCTTTGCGTCTTCAGCTGACTCTAACTAAAATAGATAAAACACAAGACATTAATAAGAATAATTTAAAGGTACCATAAACTCAACTATGTAATTCAATAAATTTTGAGTGGTGAACACCAAGAGTGTAATGTACCAACACCAGTTTCTGGTGAACCACATGGCAATGCGAGTGAAAAACAAACCTTTAAAAAATGAGTCAATGAAATAATTCCTATCCAACAAATAAATGTGTACATAGGATAAATGCATTCACATAAGACTTGTTAACACAGAGACAACTACAGAAAGCATAAATCTCTTATTGAACTGAATTTTGACAACTCAAATCTGTCAAACGAATGCCTCTAAACCTTACAAAACATTCAAAAATCAAACAATCTGAAATAAAAGGAATGTACATCTAATACATCCTAACTTGCTATAAAGTTGTCTGAAATGAAATGAATGAAAATCTATGACATTCTAAGGTGATTGATAATAGATTTACAGCAATTCTGCACTCAACATTTAAGTGCATTTAAGTCATTACTGACAGTTATTTAACCAAAAGACTTCTGTTGAGACACTTCAAATAAAATGTGTGTGAAATAATTTACAATCATTACAATGTAATTATTTACCATTTTTCTTAAGCGGTATATGTCCATGTTTGCTTTCAAGTCTGCACATTTCTTTCCTTTATATTCTGTCATCATTTTTTTATAACAGCTCTTATTATCAGCACTATCTATATCATGTTTCATCTCGATTTCCTTTTGAAAGTCCATTATTTATCATTATTGCACACAGTTATATCCATTTGCAAATAATACCACTTTTAAACTGCAATTAAGTGTCTCTGAATATAATACAAACACAGACAGTGCTACTACAATTTCAGATAACTCAGTGTCAACTGTCGGTCAATGATTCATTCAAGACTATTGGTTCAATTAAAGAGATATTACTCCATGCCCCATAACAGTATGGAAACACATGAATATGTTCACTTTTAATGTTATGTCAGCAGAAATATTTTACGATTTTTTTATTTGGTTAATTAACATAACCTCATTATTACAAAATTTCAACAAAAGCAATATCTATATAATTCCATATATTTGCATTTATTATTCTCTGCTATGTGAAAGCCAGATTTGATCAATCAGGTATGCACTTAAGTTTGTAATGATAACCTCTCTCAACAATCATTATTGAATGCATAAAATGCTCACTCTGTGCACATTCGACAAAAAACTTAGACAAGTTAACTGAACATGTTAAATGCCTGATTCAGACTATCAACTTTCATTGCAAAAAACTCAAGGTTTGAACTTGTTTTGACACTTCAATCTACTGGGAGCTCATCATGACAAAATCTGTTTGCAAAGGCATGCATGTGACAAATGCATCATCCTATGGCATAGTAAGTAGTGTCCAATTTCCCAATGTAATCACTTATACTAATGATGCAAACAATCCTATCAATGTCACATTGTTTAAATCGTTGCATAAAAAACATATTTTCAAAACGACAAAAATAGTTCACAGCTAGATATTCATCTTTGAAAGACATGCACACACTACTTAAACCCAAATTTGAACTTTTCTCTCTGAGTAAACTTTTTTAAATATTATTTCTGCATCCAATCAAGTTGAATTCGTGATTTGCTAAAACACACACCCTACTGTGCCCAGTCCACTCAGAGAAAGGCAGAGTCCACTGCCCTACTGTCATTGCAGACTTTGACTCCCTCTCCAAATCTCAAAGTCCACTCAACTTTGATAAAATTCAGATTATTTCTCACCTACCCGCGAACCGAAAGCAAAAAATACAGGGTTTGCAAGATTCAGCCTGCAAAGACGCTATCTGTTGAAAATCTGTCTCATTATGGTTAATCTGACACTCAATGATAGTTTACACACAAGCCAGAATCAATTAAAACTAAGCTACCCAATAATTTACTCCACATTCCGTTTCCATTGTGATACATACCCGTGACCAAGCTATTCTTATTGATTTCAACTAATCTTCTCAAGATCTCTTTAATTATAAATCACCGAACCACAAAAAAATGAAGGATTTGCACAATTTCTTTATACCAAGCATCGACATGTTCGCGTCTGCTTTCCTTTGCACAAAAATTAAATTCAGCAAAACATATTTTTGCAATGATCATGGTTGTTTACATAAACTTTTATTTGTCACCTCATTAATCATTTAAACCTGGATTATCAGATATAACACAAATCCTAGATTTGATTTCTTTAACTTCACACTGAAATGAAACATTTTTGTGTTTCTACCAAAACTATAATTTATTTGTTTATTTGTTCTGAAAAAAAACACACATTTACAGTCCGAAAAGTTTTTTAAGTCCATTTCAATTAATTTTTTTCAAATGTCTCAAATTGTTTTGGAATAAATATCTGCACAAGCTAATTTGGAAGGACACTCTCTGAACATGCATCGCGCCCTGTTTTTTCGAAGCCCCTGCTCAAAAGGATTTGACTTGTAAAGCGTTTACATCATAATTATTTTCTAAAAGGTAGACATATTTGCCCTTTTAAAACTAAATGTCACAGTTTTGAGCTGTTTATTATCCTTTAAGATGTTCCAATAAACTTCAATTGAAGATTGTCTGAATTCTTCTGTATATGATGAAATGTCAGTATTTGTACCAGATCTTTAGCTGTACTATACTCAAAATTCGAGTTTCAAACAAAACTGCTGACTAAAAACAATAATGTAGATACCTAAACCATATTTTTTTGGATAGTTTTACAACAAAATACACCTATTTTTTAAATCAAATTTCAAAAAGAAATCGTTTCCTAAACAAGATCATGGGTGATAAGTTTACCTAAAATAAAGAGACGAATGCAACACTTTGGAAAGTTATTGTTTGTTCTTCATCCACAAAATGTTTGGACAAACACACTACGCTGGCTACTTGCCATCCTCATAGCTGTCATGATATTTAACCCTTTACCACTTAGATACGTATTTAACCCTTTACCACTTAGATACAATATTAAACCCTTTACCACTTAGATACGTATTTAACCTTCACCACATTAATACGTATTTTAAAACATTTGTAGTCGCTTAGAAAGTTAAATTTAATTTAAGATCTTTCTTACTAGATTCAAGTTTTAAAGGCTTCATTTCCAACCCTTTGATACTGATGAGCAGCAAACAGCATAAAACCTGAACAGACAGTGAATTACTAGCAGGCTGTTCTGGTTTTATACTGTTTGCACATAGCCATTTTCACTTTGCTTCTGAGTAGGAAAGGGTTAAAATTGCATGCGAAACTAGCGTATCTCATACAGACATATTTAGGCTTATACAATCGTTTCACACTCAAGCCTGCATTTGCATTAATAAGGTGCTATTCATTAACACACAATATCAATAAAACATCCTCATAACTTATCGAATTGTATCAAAATGCAAATAGTGTTTTTTTTTGTTTAAATCCAATATTTTTTTATCTGAGCAAACCCACTCTTAATCCTGATTTCACACAAGGAAATGATGAGAGACACTGCAGTGTTCTTTGATCATACACTGGGTTTAAGAAGACTTGTACATCAACATAGAAAAGTTCCATTGGTCAGTAAAAAGTCAATATATCTGGTATGTGAACCATTTGTCCTTTACCCCCACTCCAAATGTTACCCCTTATAAGGTGCTAAGTGACCCCCATGTGTGATACCTTGGGATCACAGGGCGTGTGGAAATTGGATATGATTATCAAAGAAATACTTGAGAAAAACAGAAATGGGAAGAATGCAAACATGACAAGATGTTATGAAAAAAGATTAGGCAGTTGAGAAGATGGGTGTAATATTGCGCAATAATATTGCTAATGATTTGGTCAGGAAAGGGAATAATGGACTTGTGACATTCTCCAGTCAGTCTGCATCTTAAGATTTATGTTGAATAAATACTTTAAAGAAGAGAGCCATGATGGCCCTGAAGCGCTCCCCACAGTTCAAGGTACACTGTTAGTTAAAGACTTGATCTGATGGCATTAAGTGTTTGTCCCAACTTGACCCTTATTCAAACTAACCTAGACATTATTGTGATGAACGTTCAGATAAAGATTGAGTCATAAAATGTGGCATCTAGAGTGGTAACAAGGTTTCCTAAGATTTGACCAGGTGAAGTATTATTTGGACACAGATGACCCAGTTTCAAATGTGCTAGATATTGTGAAAAATAAAATTCTGACCAAAATTCATCATATTTGATAAAAAATGTGGCCTCTGAAACTGCAAACCATACGCCACACACCTCATGACAATCAATGCCTAATATAAGGTGAGTTAAATAACTCTTCTTTCAGCACTTAGTGCTTAGGTGAGTTAAAAATGTGGCCTCTATAAAGGCAATAAGCTTAAAGTCGATGACGCACATTGCAAACCGCACGACAACAGAAGCATGACATTATAAAGATCATGATATTTCAACTGGAACACTTCATGCTCACTGTTGAGCTAAAAAAATATTACATTAGGGATTAGGTGGAATTAACAATCCATTATGCAAACAATGTGTCATGTGTACTAAAACTTTTTGTTATACGTTTATTTTTATTCCTTGACAGAAAAGAAAATGCAACACTGACAAAAAGTATTTATTAAACAACATTTAAAGCATCAATGAATCCTTATGTAACATGATGGCGAAGGACCAGTTAATCTGGGTAAAACCAGTTTTTGAGATAGCTTAATTATTAGCATATACACTGCTTTTGCTATTTGTGAAATATGCCCTTTATGTGAAAATAAGACAACTTTATCATAAAGCTCTCCAATAATGAAACAAGTAATAATTCAATGCATTTAATTTTAATGCATTTAATTTTAGTGATGTCCAAAACTGGTACAAATAGAATACCTACAAGTCTACTGTAAGGTTGATAGCGTCATGAAAAGGCCATTGCAATATCAAGGATGAACATGTCTGGAATTTGGTCAGCAATGAAATGGAGATATTTTACCATCATAGAAATCAGTAGCCATTAAATGTCAGTCCTGTAGCATTGTTTTGATCATGTCAAAATCAATGAAAATCTTCGTCAAGCTTGCGGATCATGTCTTTCAAGACATGGTCATTTCAAATTCAAAGCAATCGCACACAAAAATAACTGCTGTTGTAACATTGTTTTGATCATATCCATATCATTGAATATTGCTGTCAGGTCTACCTTTACTGTCTTGAAGGTGGTGACTTCATCATCAAAACAATTGCACATAAAAATACATTATTACAGTGTTTTGACCATGTGAAAATGTTAGTGATAATATGGACATATTTCAAACATTTTTTCAACATGGTTTGACCATGATCATATCATTAGGCTTATTTTATTTACAGAAGCAAAAAAAAAATGATTTTTTTAAAATGCAGATACAGGATTTTGAATTTTAGTGATGGTATTTTTAAAAGGGGGGGGGGGGGGACTGGTTGTGAATAGAACAGCATTTACACAATGTTTCAGTTTCCCAACTCTCCTTTGTACTGGTACCTTTGAATGTATATGTTGATTGATTTAAAATGACTTGAGACAAAATATACTTACGTAGAATCAACTTGATTTTGGAAAACCCACTACTCTGAGGGCACAAACAAAGCAGGCCGGTCAAAATCTTTTCAAAACAATCAAGTTGTTTGCCCAGCATTATAGCTAATTGGAAAATACAAGAAAATTGACCAATCAGAAAACACAAGATAATTGCAATCGCAGCTTGTGAGATGGATTCAACAATTATCAAGTGGTGACTAGTAAGAAGAAATGATTGCTAGACAGGCAATAAACAAGAAATCAATTGGGTCATAGATGGCTTATTCTGTACTTACAAAAGTATTGTTGAACTGCATAAAATGATTTTCATTAATTAGACCTGGCATATCGATGGAGACTTTTGTATAGCTTTACAAGAAGTAGAAAAATCATTAAAATATAATGTCTGTTGCAGGGCTCCATTAAGGTGTTTTTTGTTGTTTAAGCACACCATTAATTAGATTCTGGGCTTATTTTATAGCCACCATGTATTGATTGCAGCATTTAAATCTGCCAATAGCTATTTTAACCCAGTCTGGATCGAACTGGCAGTTTGAAATGTCACTCTCATAGAATACTTTGACATACATTATACGGTCAGTATGATGAATCTGTACAGCAATAGTCGGAGATGCGGAAAATATGTGTCGTATGAGAAAACTGGGCTAAATACATGTGCGTAAAGTTTATCCCAGACCTGGATTTAATGAATTGCTCAAAGTGTCGTTTTCGAATTAGCCTGAGCAGTCCTTAATGAACAACGCTTTCTGGCTGAACAGGATTTTCATTAAGAAGGGACTTCTTAAGAAGACAAATATTCCATAAAAGCGGGAAGTGTCGTCCCTGATTAGCCTGTGTGGACTGCTCAGGCCAATCTGGAAGGCCACTTTATCCACATGCAGTAACCAAGTTTTCCTGTTACGAGACTCATGTGTAAACATTGGAACAATGAGGGACTGGAAGGTGAATGTCCATGAAAGAAAGAGGGAAGGTATACTGCATCATCACCTTGAAAAGGCAATGAAAACTAGAGCTTTGTCACAGACGTGACTTATACCCGCTCATGCTGCAGTGACACAGACTATTTTGCATGCTGTCTTCACAAAACAAAAAAACCTAATTTATGGCTTTATTTAAGAATTATCATTTATGGCCATTTTTACCATTGAACTCTTGATTTTTTTCACATGACAGGCCATCCAATCACTGAACAAAATTTATGTACAGAGTCATTTTAAAATCTCACAATGAATGACATAGTTATGGCCCGGACAAGATCATTTATGGACAATTTTGACTAATGAACTCCAAGTGTGACCTTGACCTTGGAGATATCCACGTACTTCTTTCGCATGACACACCATCCAATGATATTGAACAAATTTACTAAGAAATTTTAAAATCTCACAATGAATGACAGTTATGGCCCAGACAAGATCATTTATGGCCATTTTTGACCTTGAACTCAAAGTGTGACCTTGACGTTGCAGATATAAACGTTATTCTTTCGCATGACACACCATCCAATGATGGTGAACAAATGTGCCGAACGATTTTGAAATCTCACTATGAACGACATATTTGTGGCCAGGACAAGCTCATTTATGGCCATTTTTTACCTTTGAACTCGAAGTAGGAACCTTGACCTTGGAGATATCAACGTAATCCTTTTGCATGACACATCGTCCAATGATGGTGAACAAATGTGCCAAATGATTTTTAAATCTCACAATGAACGACATAGTTACTGCCTGGACAAGCCCATTTATGGCCATTTTTGACCTTTGATCTCAAAGTGTGACTTTGACCTTGGAGATATTGAGGTAATTCTTTCGCATGACAAATTGTCCAATGATGATGAACAAATGTGTCCACTGATTTTAAAGTATCACAATAAATGACAAAGTTATGACCCAGACAAGCTCACTTATGGGCAACAACGAGTGTGTCCTTGGAGATATCGACGTACTTCTTTCGCATGACACACCGTCCCATGATGGTGAACAAATGTACCAAGTCATTTTAAAATTCTAACAATAAATGACATAGTTATGGTCCGCACAAACTTTTGGTTTAAAACGCACAAAGTGACCCCTTGACCTAGTTTTTGACCTGCAGCATGACCCATAACTATACTTGACCTAGACATCATCCAAATACAACTTCTGACCAAGTTTGATAAAGATAGGATGAAATTGTCGTGACAGACAGACCTACAGACAGACCGACAAAGTGTCTTCTACATAGCCCCCAATACCAATGGTAATGGGGGTATAAAAATCCATTTCTGCTTATATTCTATGCTGAAGATATTAAGTTACCCCTCTCTTATTGGGTGATTTTATGACAAATTAAGATGACTTCAGATATTCATAATATTTTGTAAACAAGAAACCGTCGGAGACGGGTGATGCTCCCCAAAGGTTTTTTTTTGTCACAATATTGCACTATATATTCAGATAAAAGGAAACGTCTTGAGGGCACAGTAGTTGGGGGGGACAATAATTTTTGTATAGAAAATTTCAAAGGGCCATAACTCTGTGAAAAATCATTCGACCAGAACCCGCAGATAATATGCACATCTCTTGGTAGTGAAGCTTCCCATAAAGTTTAATTGAATTCCGGTCATTAGTTGCTGAGAAACAGCCCGGAAAAAAATTGTGCACGGATGGACACACGGACGGACAGACGAAGAGGCGACAATATATGTTTCCCCAAAATAAATTTTGGGGGAGCATTAAAAATTGTTTTTGTTTCAATGTGATTCCAATATTGCATTTGTGACAACTTGAATCAAATACACTAAAGCTCATTGAAATCTTTTTTACAAGTGAAGGGTTGATTTTATTTAATTACTTCTATAAAAGACCATGAATCGGACAGAGATATATATGGAGTTTTCAACATTAAAATCAACCAACACTTGACTAGATTAAACTATACTTCTTTGGAAACATTGAGATATCGGTAGAATTTTGAAAGAAAACCAATGACAGTTACTATGTTACATTCAATACAGCAACATACAGGCTTTGATACAAGATAATAACACTGAACAACAATGTAGAATATATGTCAAACAAAACAAAATAAAGGCAATAAAAAGTACCTACCATAACTCTCATTTTGAATGGTAATCAGACAATATATTCCTAAATCACAAACCAATTAGCATTTCACTGTCAGAAAACATACATTCTCAAATACCCACAGAATGTGAACTAAACTGACTGCCACAGAAAATTACGCAGTATTAAAAACCAATACCCAGTTCAATACACCGGTTACTCGATAAGCTTACAGTTTTCTTTATCAATATTACAGCAATACGACAATTTACATTTCACAAAGAAGTTTTTATGTAATTATGTCTTAAATCTTCGATTAATTTTCAGAGCTCAAGTGTGTTTGTGCAGTGAATGGTTAATCGTAGATTTGTTTTGGTAAAAAAATAACAACATCAAGTATCTAGCTGAGTCAATAGTGAGACTGTCAACTTTATCTAAAAGAAAATCAATCGATTGACACTAATACGAAATGATGTCAGAAAAATTTGACCACGATACGTGTGCGTAAATATGAACTGACTGGCAAATGGCCAATGTTTATATTATTGGGATATTTAAATGGTTATGATGAAATCAGCAAATAACATTTAATTCCAGATAACCACAGATTAGCGCTCTCAAAGATAAAAATTACGAGGGGGATATACCCTGTAACAAAATCTATTGTTCCTTGTATTGATAAAAAAAACAACGCCACTTTGTTCAAGTGAGCAAATAAAAACATCGTTTATCTGTTTTTGTTGTGTTTTTTATACCTTTTTAACACTTTACCACTTAGATATGTTTTTTTATACATTTGCAATCCCTTAGAAAGTAACATTTAATTAAATACCTTTCTAACTAGATTCAAGTTTTAAAGGCTTCTTCCAACCCTAAGATATGGATGAGCAGCAAAAAGCATAAAACCAGAAAAGACTGCGAGTCACTCGAAGACTGTTCTGTCCAAGACTGTTCTGGTTTTATGCTGTTTGCACATTTAGGGTTACAATATTTAAATCAAAAGGGTTAAATTAAAGACAGTGGGAGAATGACTGAAGAAAGGATTCCATGACCAATCCCTACACAAATATGTTGCCTGGCCATGGATTGAACCAGCAATCCTCAGAATTATAGCCCAGCACTCTACCAACTGAGCTAACCCGCAAGTCAAACTGGACAGAGTGAATCAGGGCAATATCAAGGCAAACACTCTCATATTATTTATCCTACCACTAAATGATATTTTATAAGGACACTCTGATGTTTATTCTTCTCATGGAATCAGTCTTGTTTTCACATACACCTGTGGTGAAACATTATTTTAAGTCAAACTGTGATGGAAGTTGGACAATAATCATTAATAAAATAAATTGGCATAAATTCATTTAATGTTTTAAATAAATAGTCATATAAAGAAACATTTGTTTAAGGGTTTACAGTAAATTGATCTAATCATGCAAAACACATGCCTTTGTTTACTATAACAAAAATATAAACACTCATTAGTTCTTACACAATTATCTCCTGGCAGAATAAAAAACTTTGGTGCTTTTGCTGCAAACCAGTACTACATAATAATTCACGAACAGTCATAAGCCATTGCAATTTTAGATCATTTAAAGTCCATTTCTGTTCTTTAAATATACACATAATCCCACCAGATTACTGTTGACAATAGATCAAAGTGCAATCAAAAGGGATTTGTAGTGCAGTAAAAATGGCTGTAACAGAATCGTGATAAAACACTATCTCTTTGCAGGAAAGGAAAAATTTCCAGTCATACACTTAAAACCTGTTTATGATATCAAGTTGTGTGATGTGTTATTGAATCATTTGAGGCTGATTTCTGTTATATAAGTGTAAAATTTCACACAGGATTGATCAAAGAAACTCAAAAGTCCTTGGCTTTGAAAATCCTACATCCAAAGCTACATGTCCTTCATATCAGAAAATATTTTTTTAAAGTTTTTTTTCGGCGTGCTGTATTAAGCCAGCTTTTCACCTTAGCCTGACCTTTGTTAGCGTCCAATAGAATTCAATTAAACTTCCCGCGGCCAAGTACAGATGAATAAACTTCATTGACTGCATTGGCTGATTTGAGAATACGACCAGAACATTGGAAACATGTCCGCGTCTTTGTAACACTGTTTTACTGCGTGTTCAGCATGAAACAATTTTATATCTAATAAAAAGGCTTAATAGATAGAACAGTTTTACACTCAATCTCGACATCAATACAGTTTGTGCGTCCACCTTTTATTTTCAGAAGATTTTCAGCGCGAGAACGTTTGCACTTAAAGGCTATTTTCTCATATTTAGTACTAACTTCCATACTCCTGTCAACATGTTAACATGTTAAAGTATAGAGAGCAGTGGAAGCGAAGACTCTCTTTAATTGCATTTCAACTCGCGAGGTATATCGGGTCAATTTGCGGCCACTGTGTGTGAATGTCAGAGTTTACATACAGGTCATCGCTGCGTCTCTACCCTATGTGCTGATCGGAGTTCGCGGCCAGGAAAATAATCGTTACATAATAAAGACGCTATAGCGTGAACTAGGTGAACTGAAATTTTCTTTAGACCAGACAGATGTTAAATGAAGATATCCAGCGATATCATATGGTATGTCAATAATAGATTCTTAATGTGTTTTACAACAATACCATGATAAATATTATTTTTCATTAATTTAACAAGAGTTATGCCATCATATTGACTAATGAATTAAGCATGAGCGCAATGATTCTCGATACTGTTAAAAATCGAATCAAATAGCAACGCCAGACAAACCACTAAAACAGGTTTGTTCGAAGAACGCGCGTATAAATATTTAAAATATATACGGATACTTCGCGTGTGGCCGGTTGACTCATATGTTTTAATTTCACTTCCATTCTTCTTTTGGTTTTCTGTTTTGTATCTATACGTTTATGACCAGCAATATGTAATAATGTAAAATAAGTCGCGAAACTCCGCGTATCATCCCGTACTGCGTTTGCTGCAGCTAAGAACTGCACAGAAAAAGACATTCGCTATCTTTGATCTCATTCATTGAAGTCTTTACCTTTCATTAACTGCAACCACAATCAACGCCTTATATCTTTTTAAAAGATATTTCTTGTTAAAAGTAACATAAATAAAATGTTACACAAAAAAGTAATTTAAGCAGATTTAAATATTAATAAAAAAACAACACCTTATAAAAGCTTTATAGTTGGATAGAATGCCCATCAATCGATAATCAGTCCTAACTTAATAGCTCATAAATTGTGGTCCACATTTCATTATGTACAATACCATGGTCATACAATTAATGCTTAGGTAGAAGCGCTCCTGTTAATTCTCTCACAGATACAAATGCTTCACCTTCAACAGCAATGCAAACATATTGAATGCCTTCACAATGCAATAATCACTTTATGTAACAATTATGGGCACCATTGACTTCAGTTTCTGTCATGGCCATCACCAATGATAATGTTGAAGAACCCCCAGCAAAGTAACTGACTCAACTAATGGCCACACAATGTAACCATTTCCAAAAGCCATCAATTATATGGATGGAAAAAGTGTAAGTAATATTTGTTTATGGGCTTTTTGATCAATACTTAACTAAAATATATTTAAGTTTTCCACACATACAAGTTTTGGTAAAATTTTGCATGGGTAAATCAAACCTTTAGCAATCCAGTAGTAAAACGATCAACCAGCACTTATTGCTTAAGAGTCAATATCCAAATGGAAAATGTGCCATAATATATTGCTTATATTCATTAGCTAAAATGGCTTATCTAAAGCCAAATATAAAATTGAGACTGATTCAGGTAATTATTATGTACACTCTCATGTAAATTAACTTTTCTGAAAAATCAGGTCAAAACAAGAACATGTCAGCTATTGGGGTGCAATATGTACTTGAACGATCCAATCTTTAATCAAAAGTTCTGACTTTAAATTTCCAACTCTTATCTGGATTGAATTATAAAATGTACATCCCAATAACTTTTTTCTACAAGGGCAAATATTTGCTTGTCTATGTAAGCGGCCATTTTCTGCAGCTTTAACATTTTTTCTAGATTGCCTTGAAACCAGTTTCAGAGGTAACTGGAATAGTAAAACCATCTTAACCCTTTCAGTGCTGGAACCGAGTTTTGAAGGCCTTTGCAAACAGTTTGAATCCAGATGAGACGCCACAGAACGTGGCGTCTCATCTGGATCCAAACTGTTTGCTATTCTTTGAAAAAAATCTAAGAAAATGCTAATTTTAGAAATTCAGCAGACGACATTTGAGCAGATGACAAATTTCCCAGCACGCAAAGGGTTAAGTTCAGAATCTTAATGAGAGGCTAAGTACCAGGTATGACCCCTGGATATTTTTTTTGTAAAATGCTATGCCTGATAATACAACTATTCAATTGTATATAAACAGTTGGGATCAATGAAACTGTAAATTTCAAAAAACTGTGTAACAGCTGTGGCTTAATGTGCCATGCCTTATGTACAAATAGATAATCACCGATAATGACACAGAGATGTAAATTCCCTATTTTGTCATCAGAACAGCCCTTGTTTCAGCAACAATGCAAATAAAAAACATCTCAGACAATAACTTATATCGAGCTTGAAATTGTCAATACACTAATAGCTGAAACAGCTGCGAGGATTTCATTCATTACAGATTGAGATTGTCTTCAGAATAATGTTAGTGAATAGCCAATATATGAGCCGCGCTTTGGTAAAACAGGGCTTAATACATGTGCATAAAGCGTCATCCCAGATTATCCTGCGCAGGGACAACACTTTCTCAAGACTGGATTTTTGTTTATAAGAGACTTCCTTCAACATTTTTCCTTTTAGAAGCAAACTGAAAATTGCTATGTGCAAATGGCATAAAACCAGAACAGCCTGCGAGTAACTTGCAGTCTGTTCAGGTTTTATGCTGTTTGCTGCTCATCAGTATCTAAGGGTTGGAAATGAAGCTTTTAAACTTTTTACTTGTATCTAGTAAGGGACTACAAAATTAAATGCGTTAAAATATGTATCTAAGTGGTAAGGGTTAAATAAACAAGAGATGTGTTTGTCAGAAACACAATGCCCCCTAATGCGCCGCTTTCATTTTTACCTTTGACCTTGAAGGATGACCTTGACCTTTCACCACTCAAAATGTGCAGCTCCATGAGATACACATGCATGCCAAATATCAAGTTGCTATGTTAAATATTTTAAACGTTATCGCAAAACTTTAACCAAGGTTAAAGTTTTGGGACAGAATGACAGACAAACAGACAGGCAAAAACAATATACCCCCGATCATTCGATCTGGGGGCATAAAAAAACATTAAAGCTCAAAGTGTTGTCCCTCATGATAAACCTGTGGAGACTAGACATACATTAAGTCCTGTTATATCAGAGTAAGGTTAATGTATTTACAGCAGTGTTCTGTGAAAAAGGGGTTTACTGCATGTGGGTAAAGTGTTGTCCCAGATTAGCCTGTGCAGTCTGCATTTTTTTTAGATTTTTGCTAAGAAGATACTTTCTTTAAACAGAAAATATCATAAATGCCGAAAGTGTTGTCCCTGATTTGAATGTGCGAACTGCACACTTTACGCACATTAAACTCCTTTTTCACAGAGCACGGCCCATGTTCAACAGTGTTGACACAATTCCATATTCTACAATTCTAACAAATGCTTCGTCTTAATTCATGTGGATTGATATATTAAGCTGACCTGAATATATTGTTTGTTTGGAGTTACCCGACCCATATTGTTTAAGGTGGGTAGGTAGGTAGAAATGTTTTTTTTTTGTTTTTTTTTCTATATGGTATAACATTATACAAAGATGAGAAACCCTATAGGATACTTGGTTTATTTAGAGATATGTTGTACATAATTAAAAGGCAAACTAATATTAAACATTTAATGAACATTTATTTTCCATGTTTAACACTGATGTACATATTGTCATTTCTTCTAAGGAAGTCTTACAAACGCTGGCCGGTTTTTGTGAACTAAAAAAAGACTGCTAGTTGGCTTAAAAAATATGAGTCGCAGGAATTTTAGTGAATCGGTCGGGTAACTCCAAAAGAACAATTTATTAAGGTCAGCCTTATATAGTATTGTTAAAAGCCATGTTTACCATATGAAAAAAATGCACACACAAAATATATCAGTAACAGTAATCTGTCACAATTTATTTATATAAAGTACCTAGCTGAAACATTTTCTGGAGCAGATATAAAAATGTATGCGTCTCTCTTATTTCTCAAACTTAGTAATTCATTTACACAAAGAAAGTATCCAATGTCTAATTATCTTGAGAATGAATGAAATAAACTTGTTCATTAAATTATGAATTGCAATAAAAAGGGCAATAAACATATTGTGATTGACATTAATACAAATACAGACTTTAAGAACTAGCTCAGTGACTTATTGAAAAAATCTCATAAATATTCACAAAACATATTTGAACTGGACAAATTTCTTGGATGAAAGTTTATTACAACACTCACCCATAGTCAGAATTAAAGAACATGCATGATGATTTATCATTTTATCATACAAATAACTATTACTTAAAGGCCAGTGTAAAAGAATGATTTGATTTAACTGAGAATGTACTACAAGTCTGAGTCTACTGAGAATGCACTACAAGTCTGAGTCTACTGAGAATGCACTACAAGTCTGAGTCTACTGAGAATGCACTACAAGTCTGAGTCTACTGAGAATGCACTACAAGTCTGAGTCTACTGAGAATGCACTACAAGTCTGAGTCTACTGAGAATGTACTACAAGTCTGAGTCTACTGAGAATGTACTACAAGTCTGAGTCTACTGAGAATGTACTACAAGTCTGAGTCTACTGAGAATGTACTACAAGTCTGAGTCTACTGAGAATGCACTACAAGTCTGAGTCTACTGAGAATGTACTACAAGTCTGAGTCTACTGAGAATGTACTACAAGTCTGAGTCTACTGAGAATGTACTACAAGTCTGAGTCTACTGAGAATGCACTACAAGTCTGAGTCTACTGAGAATGCACTACAAGTCTGAGTCTACTGAGAATGTACTACAAGTCTGAGTCTACTGAGAATGTACTACAAGTCTGAGTCTCCTGAGAATTTACTACAAGTCTGAGTCTACTGAGAATGTACTACAAGTCTGAGTCTACTGAGAATGTACTACAAGTCTGAGTCTACTGAGAATGTACTACAAGTCTGAGTCTACTGAGAATGTACTACAAGTCTGAGTCTACTGAGAATGCACTACAAGTCTGAGTCTACTGAGAATGTACTACAAGTCTGAGTCTACTGAGAATGCACTACAAGTCTGAGTCTACTGAGAATGTACTACAAGTCTGAGTCTACTGAGAATGTACTACAAGTCTGAGTCTACTGAGAATGTACTACAAGTCTGAGTCTACTGAGAATGTACTACAAGTCTGAGTCTACTGAGAATGTACTACAAGTCTGAGTCTACTGAGAATGCACTACAAGTCTGAGTCTACTGAGAATGTACTACAAGTCTGAGTCTACTGAGAATGTACTACAAGTCTGAGTCTACTGAGAATGTACTACAAGTCTGAGTCTACTGAGAATGTACTACAAGTCTGAGTCTACTGAGAATGTACTACAAGTCTGAGTCTACTGAGAATGTACTACAAGTCTGAGTCTACTGAGAATGTACTACAAGTCTGAGTCTACTGAGAATGTACTAGAAGTCTGAGTCTACTGAGAATGTACTACAAGTCTGAGTCTACTGAGAATGTACTACAAGTCTGTGTCTACTGAGAATGTACTACAAGTCTGAGTCTACTGAGAATGTACTACAAGTCTGAGTCTACTGAGAATGTACTACAAGTCTGAGTCTACTGAGAATGTACTACAAGTCTGAGTCTACTGAGAATGTACTACAAGTCTGAGTCTACTGAGAATGTACTACAAGTCTGAGTCTACTGAGAATGTACTACAAGTCTGAGTCTACTGAGAATGTACTACAAGTCTGAGTCTACTGAGAATGTACTACAAGTCTGAGTCTACTGAGAATGCACTACAAGTCTGAGTCTACTGAGAATGTACTACAAGTCTGAGTCTACTGAGAATGCACTACAAGTCTGAGTCTACTGAGAATGTACTACAAGTCTGAGTCTACTGAGAATGTACTACAAGTCTGAGTCTACTGAGAATGTACTACAAGTCTGAGTCTACTGAGAATGTACTACAAGTCTGAGTCTACTGAGAATGTACTACAAGTCTGAGTCTACTGAGAATGTACTACAAGTCTGAGTCTACTGAGAATGTACTACAAGTCTGAGTCTACTGAGAATGTACTACAAGTCTGAGTCTACTGAGAATGTACTACAAGCCTGAGTCTACTGAGAATGCACTACAAGTCTGAGTCTACTGAGAATGCACTACAAGTCTGAGTCTACTGAGAATGTACTACAAGTCTGAGTCTCCTGAGAATGTACTACAAGTCTGAGTCTACTGAGAATGTACTACAAGTCTGAGTCTCCTGAGATTGAACTACAAGTCTGTGTCTACTAAGAATGTACTACAAGTCTGAGTCTACTGAGAATGTACTACAAGTCTGAGTCTACTGAGAATGCACTACAAGTCTGAGTCTACTGAGAATGTACTACAAGTCTGAGTCTACTGAGAATGTACTACAAGTCTGTGTCTACTGAGAATGTACTACAAGTCTGAGTCTACTGAGAATGTACTACAAGTCTGTGTCTACTGAGAATGTACTACAAGTCTGTGTCTACTGAGAATGTACTACAAGTCTGAGTCTACTGAGAATGCACTACAAGTCTGAGTCTACTGAGAATGTACTACAAGTCTGTGTCTACTGAGAATGTACTACAAGTCTGGGTCTCCTGAGAATGCACTACAAGTCTGAGTCTACTGAGAATGCACTACAAGTCTGAGTCTACTGAGAATGCACTACAAGTCTGAGTCTACTGAGAATGCACTACAAGTCTGAGTCTACTGAGAATTTACTACAAGTCTGAGTCTACTGAGAATGCACTACAAGTCTGAGTCTACTGAGAATGCACTACAAGTCTGAGTCTCCTGAGAATGTACTACAAGTTTGAGTCTCCTGAGAATGTACTACAAGTCTGGGTCTCCTGAGAATGCACTACAAGTCTGAGTCTACTGAGAATGCACTACAAGTCTGAGTCTACTGAGAATGTACTACAAGTCTGAGTCTCCTGAGAATGTACTACAAGTCTGAGTCTACTGAGAATGTACTACAAGTCTGAGTCTACTGAGAATGTACTACAAGTCTGAGTCTACTGAGAATGCACTACAAGTCTGAGTCTACTGAGAATGCACTACAAGTCTGAGTCTACTGAGAATGCACTACAAGTCTGAGTCTACTGAGAATGCACTACAAGTCTGAGTCTCCTGAGAATGAACTACAAGTCTGTGTCTACTGAGAATGTACTACAAGTCTGAGTCTCCTGAGAATGTAGTACAAGTCTGAGTCTACTGAGAATGTACTACAAGTCTGAGTCTACTGAGAATGCACTACAAGTCTGAGTCTCCTGAGAATGCACTACAAGTCTGAGTCTCCTGAGAATGTAGTACAAGTCTGCGTCTACTGAGAATGTACTACAAGTCTGAGTCTACTGAGAATGTACTACAAGTCTGTGTCTACTGAGAATGTACTACAAGTCTGAGTCTACTGAGAATGCACTACAAGTCTGAGTCTACTGAGAATGCACTACAAGTCTGAGTCTACTGAGAATGCACTACAAGTCTGAGTCTCCTGAGAATGTACTACAAGTTTGAGTCTCCTGAGAATGTACTACAAGTCTGGGTCTCCTGAGAATGCACTACAAGTCTGAGTCTACTGAGAATGCACTACAAGTCTGAGTCTACTGAGAATGTACTACAAGTCTGAGTCTCCTGAGAATGTACTACAAGTCTGAGTCTACTGAGAATGTACTACAAGTCTGAGTCTACTGAGAATGTACTACAAGTCTGAGTCTACTGAGAATGCACTACAAGTCTGAGTCTACTGAGAATGCACTACAAGTCTGAGTCTACTGAGAATGCACTACAAGTCTGAGTCTACTGAGAATGCACTACAAGTCTGAGTCTCCTGAGAATGAACTACAAGTCTGTGTCTACTGAGAATGTACTACAAGTCTGAGTCTCCTGAGAATGTAGTACAAGTCTGAGTCTACTGAGAATGTACTACAAGTCTGAGTCTACTGAGAATGCACTACAAGTCTGAGTCTCCTGAGAATGCACTACAAGTCTGAGTCTCCTGAGAATGTAGTACAAGTCTGCGTCTACTGAGAATGTACTACAAGTCTGAGTCTACTGAGAATGTACTACAAGTCTGTGTCTACTGAGAATGTACTACAAGTCTGAGTCTACTGAGAATGCACTACAAGTCTGAGTCTCCTGAGAATGTAGTACAAGTCTGAGTCTCCTGAGAATGTACTACAAGTCTGAGTCTACTGAGAATGTACTACAAGTCTGAGTCTACTGAGAATGCACTACAAGTCTGAGTCTCCTGAGAATGCACTACAAGTCTGAGTCTCCTGAGAATGTACTACAAGTCTGAGTCTACTGAGAATGTACTACAAGTCTGTGTCTACTGAGAATGCACTACAAGTCTGAGTCTCCTGAGAATGTAGTACAAGTCTGAGTCTACTGAGAATGCACTACAAGTCTGAGTCTCCTGAGAATGTACTACAAGTCTGAGTCTACTGAGAATGTACTACAAGTCTGAGTCTACTGAGAATGCACTACAAGTCTGAGTCTACTGAGAATGCACTACAAGTCTGAGTCTACTGAGAATGCACTACAAGTCTGAGTCTACTGAGAATGTACTACAAGTCTGTGTCTACTGAGAATGTACTACAAGTCTGAGTCTACTGAGAATGTACTACAAGTCTGAGTCTACTGAGAATGCACTACAAGTCTGAGTCTACTGAGAATGCACTACAAGTCTGAGTCTCCTGAGAATGTACTACAAGTCTGTGTCTACTGAGAATGTACTACAAGTCTGAGTCTACTGAGAATGTACTACAAGTCTGAGTCTACTGAGAATGTACTACAAGTCTGAGTCTCCTGAGAATGTACTACAAGTCTGAGTCTACTGAGAATGCACTACAAGTCTGAGTCTACTGAGAATGTACTACAAGTCTGAGTCTACTGAGAATGTACTACAAGTCTGAGTCTACTGAGAATGTACTACAAGTCTGAGTCTACTGAGAATGCACTACAAGTCTGAGTCTACTGAGAATGCACTACAAGTCTGAGTCTACTGAGAATGCACTACAAGTCTGAGTCTACTGAGAATGCACTACAAGTCTGAGTCTACTGAGAATGCACTACAAGTCTGAGTCTCCTGAGAATGTACTACAAGTCTGAGTCTACTAAGAATGTACTACAAGTCTGTGTCTACTGAGAATGTACTACAAGTCTGCGTCTACTGAGAATGTACTACAAGTCTGAGTCTACTGAGAATGCACTACAAGTCTGAGTTGACTGAGAATGTACTACAAGTCTGTGTCTACTGAGAATGTACTACAAGTCTGGGTCTCCTGAGAATGCACTACAAGTCTGAGTCTACTGAGAATGCACTACAAGTCTGAGTCTACTGAGAATGCACTACAAGTCTGAGTCTACTGAGAATGCACTACAAGTCTGAGTCTACTGAGAATTTACTACAAGTCTGAGTCTACTGAGAATGCACTACAAGTCTGAGTCTACTGAGAATGCACTACAAGTCTGAGTCTCCTGAGAATGTACTACAAGTTTGAGTCTCCTGAGAATGTACTACAAGTCTGGGTCTCCTGAGAATGTACTACAAGTCTGAGTCTACTGAGAATGTACTACAAGTCTGAGTCTACTGAGAATGTACTACAAGTCTGTGTCTACTGAGAATGTACTACAAGTCTGAGTCTACTGAGAATGTACTACAAGTCTGAGTCTACTGAGAATGCACTACAAGTCTGAGTCTACTGAGAATGCACTACAAGTCTGAGTCTACTGAGAATGCACTACAAGTCTGAGTCTACTGAGAATGCACTACAAGTCTGAGTCTCCTGAGAATGTACTACAAGTCTGTGTCTACTGAGAATGTACTACAAGTCTGAGTCTACTGAGAATGTACTACAAGTCTGAGTCTCCTGAGAATGTACTACAAGTTTGAGTCTACTGAGAATGCACTACAAGTCTGAGTCTACTGAGAATGTACTACAAGTCTGAGTCTACTGAGAATGTACTACAAGTCTGAGTCTACTGAGAATGTACTACAAGTCTGAGTCTACTGAGAATGCACTACAAGTCTGAGTCTACTGAGAATGCACTACAAGTCTGAGTCTACTGAGAATGCACTACAAGTCTGAGTCTCCTGAGAATGTACTACAAGTCTGTGTCTACTGAGAATGTACTACAAGTCTGAGTCTACTGAGAATGTACTACAAGTCTGTGTCTACTGAGAATGTACTACAAGTCTGAGTCTCCTGAGAATGTACTACAAGTCTGAGTCTACTGAGAATGCACTACAAGTCTGAGTCTACTGAGAATGCACTACAAGTCTGAGTCTACTGAGAATGCACTACAAGTCTGAGTCTACTGAGAATGTACTACAAGTCTGAGTCTACTGAGAATGTACTACAAGCCTGAGTCTCCTGAGAATGTACTACAAGTCTGAGTCTACTGAGAATGTACTACAAGTCTGAGTCTACTGAGAATGCACTACAAGTCTGAGTCTACTGAGAATGTACTACAAGTCTGAGTCTACTGAGAATGCACTACAAGTCTGAGTCTACTGAGAATGCACTACAAGTCTGAGTCTCCTGAGAATGTACTACAAGTCTGTGTCTACTGAGAATGTACTACAAGTCTGAGTCTACTGAGAATGTACTACAAGTCTGTGTCTACTGAGAATGTACTACAAGTCTGAGTCTCCTGAGAATGTACTACAAGTCTGAGTCTACTGAGAATGCACTACAAGTCTGAGTCTACTGAGAATGCACTACAAGTCTGAGTCTACTGAGAATGCACTACAAGTTTGAGTCTACTGAGAATGTACTACAAGTCTGAGTCTACTGAGAATGTACTACAAGTATGAGTCTACTGAGAATGCACTACAAGTCTGTGTCTACTGAGAATGTACTACAAGTCTGAGTCTACTGAGAATGTACTACAAGTCTGAGTCTACTGAGAATGCACTACAAGTCTGAGTCTACTGAGAATGTACTACAAGTCTGAGTCTACTGAGAATGTACTACAAGTCTGTGTCTACTGAGAATGCACTACAAGTCTGTGTCTACTGAGAATGTACTACAAGTCTGGGTCTCCTGAGAATGTACTACAAGTCTGAGTCTACTGAGAATGTACTACAAGTCTGAGTCTCCTGAGAATGTACTAAAAGTCTGAGTCTACTGAGAATGTACTACAAGTCTGAGTCTACTGAGAATGTACTACAAGTCTGAGTCTACTGAGAATGTACTACAAGTCTGAGTCTACTGAGAATGTACTACAAGTCTGAGTCTACTGAGAATGTACTACAAGTCTGAGTCTCCTGAGAATGTACTACAAGTCTGAGTCTACTGAGAATGTACTACAAGTCTGAGTCTACTGAGAAAGTACTACAAGTCTGAGTCTACTGAGAATGTACTACAAGTCTGAGTCTACTGAGAATGTACTACAAGTCTGAGTCTCCTGAGAATGTACTACAAGTCTGAGTCTCCTGAGAATGTACTACAAGTCTGAGTCTACTGAGAATGTACTACAAGTCTGAGTCTCCTGAGAATGTACTACAAGTCTGAGTCTACTGAGAATGTACTACAAGTCTGAGTCTACTGAGAATGTACAACAAGTCTGAGTCTACTGAGAATGTACTACAAGTCTGAGTCTACTGAGAATGTACAACAAGTCTGAGTCTACTGAGAATGCACTACAAGTCTGAGTCTACTGAGAATGTACTACAAGTCTGAGTCTCCTGAGAATGTACTACAAGTCTGAGTCTACTGAGAATGTACTACAAGTCTGAGTCTACTGAGAATGTACTACAAGTCTGTGTCTACTGAGAATGTACTACAAGTCTGTGTCTACTGAGAATGTACTACAAGTCTGAGTCTCCTGAGAATGTACTACAAGTCTGTGTCTACTGAGAATGTACTACAAGTCTGAGTCTACTGAGAATGTACTACAAGTCTGGGTCTCCTGAGAATGCACTACAAGTCTGAGTCTACTGAGAATGTACTACAAGTCTGAGTCTCCTGAGAATGTACTACAAGTCTGAGTCTACTGAGAATGTACTACAAGTCTGAGTCTACTGAGAATGTACTACAAGCCTGAGTCTACTGAGAATGTAACACAAGTCTGAGTCTACTGAGAATGCACTACAAGTCTGAGTCTACTGAGAATGTACTACAAGTCTGAGTCTACTGAGAATGTACTACAAGTCTGAGTCTACTGAGAATGTACTACAAGCCTGAGTCTACTGAGAATGCACTACAAGTCTGAGTCTACTGAGAATGCACTACAAGTCTGAGTCTACTGAGAATGTACTACAAGTCTGAGTCTACTGAGAATGTACCACAAGTCTGAGTCTACTGAGAATGTACTACAAGTCTGAGTCTACTGAGAATGTACTACAAGTCTGAGTCTACTGAGAATGCACTACAAGTCTGAGTCTACTGAGAATGCACTACAAGTCTGAGTCTACTGAGAATGCACTACAAGTCTGAGTCTACTGAGAATGTACTACAAGTCTGTGTCTACTGAGAATGTACTACAAGTCTGAGTCTACTGAGAATGTACTACAAGTCTGAGTCTACTGAGAATGTACTACAAGTCTGAGTCTACTGAGAATGCACTACAAGTCTGAGTCTACTGAGAATGTACTACAAGTCTGAGTCTACTGAGAATGTACTACAAGTCTGAGTCTACTGAGAATGCACTACAAGTCTGAGTCTACTGAGAATGTACTACAAGTCTGAGTCTACTGAGAATGTACTACAAGTCTGAGTCTACTGAGAATGTACTACAAGTTTGAGTCTACTGAGAATGCACTACAAGTCTGAATCTACTGAGAATGTACTACAAGCCTGAGTCTCCTGAGAATGTACTACAAGTCTGAGTCTACTGAGAATGCACTACAAGTCTGAGTCTCCTGAGAATGTACTACAAGTCTGAGTCTACTGAGAATGTACTACAAGTCTGGGTCTCCTGTGAATGTACTACTAGTCTGAATGTACTGAGAATGTAATACAAGTCTGAGTCTCCTGAGAATGTAATACAAGTCTGAGTCTTCTGAGAATGTAATACAAGTCTGAGTTTCCTGAGAATGTAACACATTAGTCTGTAATACAAGTCTATGAGTCTATAAATAATCCTTTTATTAAAATTTGCTAATGACAGATAGCTTTATCTCTATTATAGCCTTAAATGCTGAAAATGTCAAACAATGCAAATTTCTCCCATTAAAACAACCTCAGTTTTCTCTGATAAAAATTACCTATTCAACAGCCTGGCAAACATTGCCCAAGTTTAATAGGTATCACTTTCCAAATGTCAAACATGTGTCATTGACATATTGGGAAAAATTGCCTTTCGTTTTGAGACCAAAGGTAAACAAAGGCTTTATAAACTGTTATATGAAGACACCAGTCAATACATGCAGTCTGAACACAAAGGGAAAACAGGGACAACTGATCTGGATTTAAGTTAATTTATAGCACCAGTCTATCCATTATGGTAAAGTGCCATTTTGTGTGGTAGCTCACACCACCCAAGACCCTATGACAACAAGATAAATATTGCTGGTTTTCTACATAATTGATGGAGAATTTCGAAATCTTCACACCGTGATCAATCACCAATAAATGACTGTAAATATGTATTTCAAAATTAATCTGTTTGACACATCTTAAATTGATGTCACTTATTATTGAAACATCAGGTGACTTGATTGTATTGATATTTTAAGA
Organism: Dreissena polymorpha; assembly: GCF_020536995.1. NCBI lineage: Eukaryota > Metazoa > Mollusca > Bivalvia > Myida > Dreissenidae > Dreissena > Dreissena polymorpha. Next base: position 57,719,130 of record NC_068366.1, on the reverse strand, counting down.
TATGTGTTGTTGCTTTTTTTTTTTAAATGTAAATATTCATCAATATTAACTGTGGAAAGAATAAGGCAGATTTAACACAATTCTGATTATCAGAATAAATATGAATCAATATTAAAAAATTTCACTCTATAATGAAAGTTTAACTCCCTAAAATAAACTCATTATTTATGCAAAAGCCTAAGGCTATTTTGAATAACACACTTTATGATGTTATGCTGAATTTATTATACTCAAGATTTTTTTCAGTGATGAAATATTCTGTGAAAACAAACCATAAAGAGCCATTAGAATGTTTAAATGTACAGAATGTTTTCAATATTTAGTAGGTTATAATATCAGTAAAACAATTGACTGTGATCTCCCTGCATGACTAGTATTTTGACAGACAGACAGACAGAATAACCAGTTACAAGGATTTTTTCATAGCAGCCCCTCCTGCACAGGAAGTATGTTATAATCCATCTGCGTTGCGTTAATACAATACATTTATTAACATCAAACTGTATAAAGCTCTTAATATAGTTGAATATTCGTAAACCATAAAGCGTTATAATCTATTGAGCTATTTTTTAACCCATTTATGCCTATGTCTAGAAAAAAAGCCTTGGCAAACAGCGTAGACCCAGATGAGACGCCGCATGATGCGGCGTCTCATCATGGTCTGCGCTGTTTGCTGAAAGGAAATTCTGAAAGAAATATTCTAAATATAGAAATAAATACAGTTAGACATCCCTAATTTTGGAAATAACTTGATCAAATTTAGAAGGATGGGAGAGTCAACTAGGCATAAATGGGTTAAACTTGTTATTCTACAATCTTCTTACCATCCTGCAAGACAACTAACTGATTACTTCTCTGCCATTTCATTTAGTGAGAAATTATTTGTAATATCTATTCCCAGTGATAATTTCTTTGACATAAATAATGTCAAGTGAAGTTAAGAGATTGGACTAATCTCATAACTGCTTGTACTATCCTAATGCAAATCCTGACACAAGCCTTTGATCTCTTGATGTCATCATTTAAAGTCCACATTTAAGTCCACATTTAATCTGAAAGTTATAGATAATGCTTGTTAAGAAATCTTCACAAATAAATGCTGACCATTTTCAATCTTATTTGTCAGAGATGTCATAAAAAAGTTACCCACGTCAGGTTGTGGCCAAATTTGACCACAGGGGCATGATAAGAAAACAAGAGCACCGCATAACGGGTGCCAACGCTCGGCTGTGGGTGCATTTTTTAATAAATGAAAGCTTGTCAGAATTTTTTATTTTTTTAGAGGTCACAGTGACCTTGACCTTTGACCTAGTGACCCAAATATGTGTGAGGCGTGTAGAACTCATCAAGGTGCAGCTACATATGAAGTTTCAAAGTTGAAGGTGGAAGCACTTTGATTTTATAGCCAATGTTCAAAATCTTGACAAAATGTTAAGGTTTTAGCACGACGTGGAAGGCGGACGACACGACGAGCTGGCTATGACAATACCTCGGGTTTTCTTCGAAAACTGCCAAGCTAAAAATGGGCAAGGGACCACCATTCCATGTTACACCTCAAGTGCAAAAACTCTTTGTCTTGTGGTTTAAGAAGAACAGATTTCACCAACCTAAGAAATTACGCGTGTCAAACGCAAAATAAGAATACTAATGCCTTGATTGTTCATAATATACATAAACAAGTAAAATCATGCAAGGGCAGGCCATTTTTGAAACAAGAGGCATGATTTGAACAAACTTAGTAAAGGACTGCTGGATTATTTACACATTTTAAATTAAAGCTCTGACCTTTGTAATTTTAAAATAAGAACGAGAGCTGTCTCCATAGGATGACATATGCCCCAGATAAACGCTTTGATAGAAGTTATGAGCATTTTTCGAAACCTAAACACATTTTTCGAAACCTAAACATGGACCCTAAAATCAAGGTCAAAGGGGCCAAAATTTGTGCGCGTATGGAAAAGCATTGTCCATATACACATGCATACCAAATATGAATGTTACATCTGAAGCGACATAGAAGTTATGAGCATTTTTCGAAACCTAAACGCAAAGTGTGAAGGACAGACGGACAAACAAACTGACAGTGCGATCACTATATGCCCTCTTTCAGGGGCATTAAAATTAAACAAAGGCATTTAATCTGCCTTTGAAAGCATCCATTTTTGAATCTGATGTGTATGGGACTATACTTTTTTCAATGAACTCAATTGACATTTCAAAATATACACATATAATTTCACAAAAGTTCTTAGTTTTACAAGAATGATCTGTGATGAATTTCCTCAAGTTTCAATCTGTCAATTGTTTAAAGTGTACACCATATTCATGTATTACACTCTTTGAGTTGATATGTGGTCAATTAATCTCAATCTTAATCTGTCACAACAATTTCAATAATGTTAGAAAGGCATAATGTAAACATAAAAGCATGGATAACAACAAAATGATGAATAATTCATACTAATCGTACCAACTATGAAAAGTAAGATGGTTATGTAAGATGATACATAAAACGACTGACAATTACTAATTTAAAATCTTCATATCTAGGAATTAAATTATATATATTTATATATAGAGTAGAACTATCAGGTTATAAAAAAATCATAAACAAAAAGAGCTGTGTTGATGAAACAAATTGCCCACTACTGCACTATGAAGAAAGTAATGAAAATGTCTGGGAAACAGTTATTTTAGTGCAATTCTAAGGCTCCTCAAATATCAATTGACAAGAATGGATGAGTCTTGATTGTTAAAGTCATTTAGGTAGACTCAACACCAAAAATCAGGTAAGTATCTAAAAGCATTTCGTAAAAAAAAGCAGAAAGAGAGTTATAAAAGAGAAAATAAAGCCAAGGCTCTTAATTTTGTTAAAAATCAATGGACTGTAACAAACTCACACTTGATTGATAAGTCATGTAGGCAGACTCACAATCCAAAAATAAGGTTTGTATCTGAAAGAGTTTCGAAAAATATTCCGGAAAAGTGAACTTGTTTTCACAGAAATTCCCTATTCAAAATCAAAGGCCCATAACTTCGTCAAAAATCAATTAGCAGAACAGAACAGAATAGTTTATTTTTTACTTAAGCATGTGAAGCTCATCGTCATTAACATACATATAAATAACAGCATGCGTTGAAGTACACACAAAAAACCCACATCATTTTAAAGAACAAATAATCTAAATAAACACTAAATAAAAATATTTCGTGAACATATTTCGTGAAAATGGTACATGGATGGGTTTAACACACAGTGGTCACACAATGTTATGCATATACAAATATAGGTATAATTACATATTTCTGACCTTTTTTGTAAAAATGTATTTCTATTTAACACTACATTATACATTTTCTCTTATTTTAAAGCATGTTAACCTATCCATGGCTAGCTTTCTTAATACAGTTTTGTTTGAACTATTAAGTAGTTTAATAAACTTGAACATATTTGGCCGAATTCTATAATATTTCAGAATTAATGCATTCCTAACATCATTATAATAAGGTCATTTAAGAACAAAATGAAATTCATCCTCGATGTCATTTAGGTTACAATTAATATACATTTGCTTTGATCTCTGTCAATATTCTGGTGTCTGCCCGTTTCTATGGATAATTAGCCAGAACAAACCTCAAGCCTGATCTGTAAATCATGTAGGTAGATGCACACACCAAAAATCAGGTCAATATCTGCAAGGGTTTTGGGAAAAAGACCAGTTTTACTACAGAGAAAATTATTAAGTCCAAGGCCTGTAAATTTGCCGAAAATCAATGGACCTGAAGGAAACTCCACCTTAATCTGTAAGTCATCCAGTTAGACTCAAACACCGAAAATCAGGTTAATATCTGAAAGCATTTAGGAAAAAACTTTGGAAATGGAATGCCGAACAGCAGGACTGACAGACAGACATGCGAAGGACAGAGTGATTGCAATATGACATCCTCGTAACCAGGGGCATAACTAACTAGAAATGGCGCGGCAGAGGCCGACGCGTATCCCCACGCCGAATGTTTGACCTAGGTGTGCCCCAGGGTTGGTAATGGGGCCATGCATAGCTGAGATTGACCGTATTGTCATAAGAGAAGTTCATCATCAATTAGAAGTGAATTGGTGTAGAAATGAAGAAGTTATAGTAAAAGGCAATTTTGGGTGGGTGTGACATATGTGGGCAGGGCGCCCCAGGGTTGGTAATGGGGCCATGCATAGTTGAGATTGACCGTATTGTCATAAGAGAGGTTCAGTATCAATTTGAAGTGAATTGGTGTAGAAATGAAGAAATTATAGTAAAAGGCAATTTTGGGTGGGTGTGGTCTATGTGGGCGGGGCGCCCCAGGGTTGGTAATGGGGCCATGCATAGTTGAGATTGACTGTATTGTCATAAGAGAAGTTCAATATCAATTTGAAGTGAATCGGTGTAGAAATGAAGAAATTATAGTAAAGGCAATTTTGGGTGGGTGTGGTCTATGTGGGCGGGGCCCCAGGGTTGGTTATGGGGCCATGCATAGTTGAGATTGACCCTAATGTCATAAGAGAAGTTCAGTATCAATTTGAAGTGAATCCGTGTAGAAATGAAAAAATTATAGTAAATGGAATTTTTTGGTGGGTTTGGCCTATGTGGGCGGGCGCCCCAGGGTTGGGATTGGGGCCATGCATAGTTGAGATTGACCCTAATGTCATAACAAAAGTTCAGTATCAATTTGAAGTGAATCCGTGTAGAAATGAAAAAATTATAGTAAATGGAAATTTTTGGTGGGTGTGGCCTATGTGGGCGGGGCGCCCCAGGGTTGGGAATGGGGCCATGCATGGTTGAGATTGACCGTATTGTCATAGGTGAGGTCCAGTATCAATTTGAAGTGAATCGGTGTAGAAATAAAGAAGTAAATGTAAAATAACCTAAAAAAATGAGTGATAATTTCTGACGCGGCCCCACCCCAACCCCTATAACTTTTGACCCAGGGGTCAGATCAAAATTCCAAATAGTGCAGGGTCGCACATATGCTCATAGCTACCATGTGTGTAAATTTCAAGGTTCTAGTGCTTTTAGTGTAGGAGGAGATAGTGGCCAGGACGGACGGACAGACAGACGGACGGACGGACGGACGGCGGAGATCACCACAATATCCCCACCTTTTTTTCAAAAAGCGTGGGGATAAAAAGTTAACAATATGTCAGTGTGACAAGATTTTTTAAAGTTTTCATTAAAAAAATATAATTAACCTGGAAGACCTAGACATGAAAAGGACCAGAATGATTTGAACAAGTCCAGAAGACAGTAACCAAAGAAGTTTTCATCAGAAAAAAGTTAGATTTCTTGAGTGATGATGAACAACATGGTATCATAAAAGCACCCAGAGTGAACCAATAAAGTAAGCATTGTCATTAAAATATTTTCTATTTAAAATATGCTCTGTGTCAATACTATTCAGCAGTCAATGAGTATAATTGATATAATACCTTTGTTGACGTATTAAGTGATTTCAAAATATAATGAGGTTTTGAAAGTGGCAAACTCACTTAAATCACCCAGGAGGCATATTCTTAAAGGCTACAAATATGAATCATAATGTCATAGAAATTCTAAGTTTAAAAATTGTTCACATAGGATATTATAAATTCCTGGTATTTCTGATATAATACAAAATAATGCGTGCACTTTTTAATGTTGTATCTTGAAAGGTGTTGAGAAATGAAGTCTGTGATGTTCCTGTCAGCAAATGAACTGACAAATGGAAAGACATCCATAAAAGAGCCTCGTTCAAGGTAAACTTGGCTTAATGCCTTTACCACTTAGATACATATTTTTACGTGTTTGTAGTCTGTGAGAAAGTTCTATTTAATTGAAGACCTTTCTTACTAGATTCAAGTTTTAAAAGCTTCATTTACAACCCTCAGATACTAATGTGCAGCAAAAAGCATAAAACCTGAACAGTCTGGGAGTTACTTGTTGGCTGTTCAGGTTTTATGCTGTTTGCAAAAGCCATTTTCACTTTGCTTCTTATGGGGGAAAGGGTCATCCTCCTCAGATGAACCTGTGCAGATCGCACAGGGTAATCGGCGAAAAGCTTTTTGCCTACACTGGATTTTGTTATAGAAGAGACCTTCTTTAAATGAAAAATTACAGAGGAAAGTTCTCTCCCTGATTAGCTTATCATGGACAACCCTGTACGCACATGCATTAAGCCCAGTTTTCCCAGAAAGTGGATTACAGTTAATCTTGCATTCCCACACTTCTGTATTGCACGGACTATACAAAGTAAGTAACTAACCTGCAAAGCATGATCACAAAAATTCCAAAAGAAACATTCTACAGGCACAGTATAATTTTATGTAATTTGTTTTAATTGTAGTAAAAACAAACGCACAAGTTAACAAATAGCAAGAGAAAACCATGCTCCAAACATCTACACATGATGTGACACATTACCAATTGAATGATATTTTTTTAAGCGAAACAAACCTATTAGCAAGTCCCTCGGTATGGTAAGTAAAACATTCTGGCACCGAATGAGATAAATCCTTTAGATACAATAAGGATTAAAGGATTAATATCAAAATGTTAGCATTTTAATCCCTTGTACAATTGTATGAATAGATGTTTCTACATAAGAGACCACTACAGGCAAAAACCAGCTGCATTCTTTTCACCGAATGTTCGAGCCTCGCTCTGGGAAAACTGGGTTTAACGCATAGGCATAAAGTGTCATCCTAGATCAGCCTGTGCAGTCCGCATAGGCTAATCTGAGACAACACTTTACACAGAAACTGGATCTACATTTAGAAGAGATTTTCTTTAAATCAAAACAAAAAAATAAAGAGAACAGTGCCTCCCTGATTAGCCTGTGCGTATTGTTCAGGCTAATCAGGGACGACACTTTACCGACATGCATTACACCCTTTTCACCCAGTGCTCAAAAAATATTGCTTGTCTATTTACTCCAAATGAGCATGGACAAGTCCGACAAAGCCTGCCTAACAATGCCTTCTAATATAGCTAGTTTTTCCATCAATGTGGTCCATGAATGGCTGACTTCTAACTTACCATGGAAACAAGGGACTTAACCTTGCCCCTTTTTAGTTGTGAGCGACTCTGAAAATAGTTGCATGACATAATTAACACACAGAAAATAACTCTGCATAGCCTGTAGCCACTTTTGATGACTTAAACCAAAATTAAAAGAATATTTGTAAATCAAAATTAAAAAGTTGTAACATTGGAAATAACAGAAGGGGTAATCACGTTATAGTCAAGATGGCGATGTCCATGCCGCGACAGGTACTTTTTTGCCATTTAACTCGCTAAAAAATTTCATAGTGGTATGAACTTATTAACGCTCCTCAAAGAAAATTCGCAACAAGTAAAGTTGAGATGAAAAGCAAATTTTATTATGAAAATTAAATTTATTAATGTTATTTTATGAAAAATATTTTAAACACAATGGAAATTACTCTACAAATCCTTTGACACTGCACTTATGACGCAAAAAGAACACAAAAAGAACATTTAAAATAAATAACAGTTGGCTTAGGACATTATGTACATAAATCCAATGGTTGTATTATGCAATGAGCCTGGAGCATAATAACTGGACATTAAAGAAAACTGCAAAACCACAATTTACTGATACATATGAGCCTCCCTATGTGAAAAGGGGGTTTAATGCATCTGCTTAAAGTGTCGTCCCAGATTAGCCTCTGCAGTCTGCACAGGCTAATCAGGGACAACACTTTCCGCTTTAAACATGCATTAAACCCCCTTTTCACAGAGCACGGCCCATATGTATCTGGGCTTAAAGGGACTGTCAACCACGACGACGAAAAAAATAAAATACCGTTTTATTTTACAATTATTAGTTTAAATTGATTAAAATATCACGACTGGTATGGTTAAACATTTGGTAATAAATTTAACTCCTTAACTCAGTCAAGAGTTTAATAACCTTTTCACCCCGACTTCCTATCATAACTGAATTAATAGTTTTCCAATATTCTGATTTATTTCTATTCAGAATAACAGAAGTATATTTTTGAAACAGAAACCCAGACAATTAATTTCTTTCCTCCACTTATTTGTATCTTCATATCAACAGTTTTCATTGAACATGGTATATTATTGATATATTTTATTTAGGTCAAATTGCTGGAAACATATTTCCTATTGTAAAGGCAGTCAAAATATGTTTGTTCAAAATTTACAGTATTTTCATTAAATCTCACTCGAAACAAGTTTAAAATTGACATTTTCAATAAAACCAATTACATGGTCCATTGAAAAGATACGGTTTCCATTTTCAAGTGCTGCACATAATAAATAAAGGCCCTTCAGCTGATAAAACGACATTTTTATGGCCAACAGAAGTTTAAGAGAACATCTGCATTAACAATACCATCTCGAAATTAATGTGATTCCAAATAAATATGTATAATTGCAATATATATGTCATCAATTCATTTATGGTTAACTGATGGTGGACAAATTAAATTTAATTAAAGTTCAAAAGAAGATGTCAATAACATAGGTTCTATCAATCAAAGGATGGCTCCTTAGGTAAACACAATATATTGCTTAGCTATTCATTTTCTTAATACAAAAGTGAAAGCAACTTATATGTAAAGAACATTTTATACTGAATTAGCGTGTACTTATACAAAGATGATCTGCATACCTTAACCCTTTCAGTGCGGGAACTGAATTTTGAAGGCCTTTGCAAACAGTTTGGATCCAGATGAGACGCCACAGAACGTGGCGTCTCATCAGGATCCAAACTGTTTGCTATTCTGATGATATTCTTTGAAAAAAATCAAAGAAAATGCTAATTTTAGAAATTCAGCAGACGACATTTTAGCAGACGAAAAATTTCCCAGCATGCAAGGGTTAACAATAAGTCTGTTCATTGCAGGATGATGTACATGTGAGCCTTTTTCTGTTTTCATATGTGACAAGGTATATAAACAAAGCAAACATATTTTGTAAGAAACTTTTGTGTACCAGCCATAAATATTAAATTAAATGTTACTAAATAAACAGCAGTGTTCAACATAAGCAAAAGTCTACACATTGATAATCATACAGGTTATGCACTGGGAAATGTTGAACTTACAAGTACACCTTTCACTTAAATAACATTATGTTTACTATTATGCTTTATGTTTTGCATTTATAAAAGAAAATAGAAATACTGGAAGGAGAACTAACCAATTAAAACATTAAAAGCTTAAAGACTTCTCAATCAAACATGCTTTCAGTATGCTGAGCCTTTTTATATGAGGACCTATGTAATGAAGGCAAAAGGTAGAATGAACAATCGATCACTGACTGAAAACATCAAAGATCTCCATGGCACATGGCATCAGTTCCAATGTCAGGTTTCTTTCCTGTACGTCAGAGAGAATGTCATAGAATTGTTCCATATTTATACATGCCTATGAAGACAGAAATTAAGACAGTTATATTGAAATATATGTACAAGTCTTAGACTTATGAAAAATTTGTATTTTAAAGGCTTAAAGGGCTTGTTCTTTATTATATAAATGCCGTTTGATATCTAAAAAGAGCTTTCTGACCACTGTGCACTCAACTTTTCATCAATCATCAACTTAACAAAATATTAGAAATTTAAGCATTTCATTATCACAGCTAGCACAACCCATTATATTAATGACCCTCTCCCCAATCATTGGCCTCTACAATCACAATAACTGTGAAAAAAAATAACTGTGAAATCATCTGCCAATGAGAGTTTGCAGATTTGCAATTTAATGATCAGAAAGCTATTCATGTGTTAACAATGAAAATGTTATGCTTGTTTCTGCTCTTCTGTGACCTTCAATAGTTTATCACAGACTTAATATACAATTAAAATTTGTTTTCTTCATGACAGTTCTAATCACAACGTGCCTTGGCCTAGTGATCTTATGCTGTCCTTAATGTTCTTGTGTGCATGTTTTGTTACAATAAATGTTCGTTGTTTTTTCTTGCACCAACCATAACCTTCATATTTAGAAAGTTAAATTTAATTAAAGACCTTTCTTACTGGATTCAAGTTGTAAAGGCTTCATTTCCAACCCTTAGATACAGATGAGCAGCAAACAGCATATATCCTGTACAGGCTGCGATTTACCCGCAGTCTGTTCTGGTTTTATGCTGTCTGCACATAGCCATTTCCACTTTGGCTCTGAGTGGGAAAGGAAGGGTTAAATGTTTTTTTTAATGTAGAAATATTTATTTAATTCCCAAACATTCGTCTTTGTCGTGTTTCATATTTAAGTCATACATTGAAATTTAATCACTTTGAAGGTTAAGATTTAGGATTGTCAAGGTGATATTTTGTATGAAGAGAACGGACATACAACTTCACCAAAAGCTTGTTAATTAATTTTTAATTTAAATCAAAACAAATTAAAATGTATATGTGTATAACAATAAGAAGCATGTTTTTATAAATAAACTTATATGTGCATGACAATAAGAAGCACGTTTTTATAAATAAACTATCACGCCTGATAAGATGAAATTTTTTTATTTCAATATTTATTTTTTATAAAAGATAAAAAATATGTAATTGTTAGCACTGAACTGTTTACCTGTTATAAAAACATCTTGAAACAGATTATCTTAAATTTATAAAGAACTAAAACTGAACATCAAATATGGCCAAATTTGAATTATGACTTATAAGTGTGACCTTGACCTTTTAAGGAGACAATTTTTATTTTTTTTTACCAGCCACACTTTGTCTTAAGATGGTTTAAATTTGTGCTTAGTTATTTTAAAATCCATCAAAATATGGCCAAGTAATGGCTGAGAAAAGATTTTTGAAGCAGTTATATGCTAAGCTTTGACCTCTTATAGTGACCTTAACCTTTGATGTCAGGAAACAAGTGTCACACGCCACATGTCGTCTTATGATGATTATCATTTGTGCTCAATAAATGGCAAAGTTATTGCCTACACAGGAAATTTTGCACAGACAAAAAGATGCACAGTGCCAATGCTACGCGCCCCCTCCTTTGAAGGGGGCATACAAATAATTCGAAAAACATATTATAGTGTCATTCCGTATTCTGCTTATTGAAATTAACTGGCAAATTCTTGGAAATATTATCTGAAAACAGTTGCATTAAATTACAACAATCATCCATAAACCTTAACCCTTTATAGACGCACTTTGTAGCATTTGTAGTCCCTTAAAAATCTAACTAAATTAGCAATCTTCTTTACTAGAATCAAGTTTTAAAGGCTTCAATTCTGACCTTAAGAAAATGATGAGCAGCAAACAGCGTAAAACATGAACAGACTGCAAGTTACTTGCAGGCTGTTCTGGTTTTATGCTGGTTGCAAAAGCCATTTTCATCTTTCTTCTGATGGGGAAAGGGTTAAGAGATGAACTATTTTCACAGACAAAATTATAAACGATAGCTCCTGAACAAGATATTATTATCACAAAAAGAACACAAAATGTGTGCGACTGACCATGAAACTTTAAAGACCTAAAAGCTGACCTTCATTGCATGACAGAAAATAATTTATACATGGCTTGAAATGATTGTGGTTACAGAGAATCATGTACTGTTAATCAATAGCAAATACAGACAAAAATCAGTTTCACACAAGCTGGTAACACTTTGTTTGATCTCAGGTGTACAAAGGAAAACTTCCTAACGCATAATTTTGCACACAATTTAAACTCTCACTTGACGTTTTGCTCTTAAGAAAACTACACCAATTAACAAAACCATGGGACACTATCACATGATATCACATATTTTAATGCAAATGATTTCTTATGTTAGCAATATTAAAAGAGCTCTCATTTTTGGAAAAACCAACAACACCAACTTGAAAGTATTAAAATGCTGAAAATCTATTGCTTTTTAAATAATACAATACTAATATCACACACTTTAAGACCAGCGTGGAAGAAAAAAAGAGATGTTTGTACAATATGTATGCTCCCAAACATCCAGCAATTGTCCCTGTGACCTTGACCTTTGATATCTTGTTTTTTAAATCATTTGAGGTCATAATTTATCATGACTAACAAGAATACAAAAGAGCTGTACTCTGTGAATATGGGGTTTAATGCATGTGTGTATAGTATCGCCCCTGATTAGCCTGTGCAGTCTGCACAGGCTAATCAGGGACAACATTTTCACTTTTATGATATTTTTTCGTTTCAAGAAAGACTCTTCTTACCAAAAAACAAGTTTAGGCAAAAAGTGCCATCCCTAATTAGCCTGTGTGCACTGCACAGGCTTATCTGGAACAACACTTTATGCACATGCATTAAACCCCTTTTCACAGAGCGTGGCCAAAAAATATATGAACTAAATAATCATCTCAATATTGTGATCATGAGACGACCCCTTATTACCTATCCCATCGATTTCAATTTTAATAGGAATCTTTCCTTTCACCCAAGTAGCCACTACACCATTTGCATGATCGTGGGTCGAAGGGTTCTTAAGCTCTTGGTTGGAAATAAATTTCCAGTTATAAGCTGTTGAGACCTTGACCTTTTATCCAATGAACTTAAAATGAACATGCTTCATAATTTCCACAAAAGTTACCAGAATACAAATTTAGATGACTGAAGGTCAAAGCATTGAATAGATATCATGAAAATAAACAATTTCTTTGTTCAAGACCCAGTGACCTTTACCTGTGACCTCATGACCTCAAAATCAAGACTTCTTCCCTTTCTCATTCGAAACCACTATAACTATTTTCATGATCTTTTGTAAAAGCACTCTCAAGATATCTTGAGGAAACACAAATTTACTGTAAAAAGCCTCAGTTACCTTGACCTTTGACCTGTCTACTTCAAAACCAGTAGGTGCCACCCTTTCCTCCCAACTTACCATCATTCCATGGTTGTAGGTCATAGCATTCTTGAGATGTTGCGTTGAAACAAAAGGACTACAGACCAACAGGCCAATTCTTCAAGAGGGGGGGGGGGGGGCACTATGTACACTCAGTACCTGTGCGTAGGTTCACTCACTGATATCACAAATCACAAACTGTTCGCTCCATATTTATCTAGCATATAATTCTGTTTCTACCTTAAGTTGAATTTTATGACAAACAGTCAAATTTTAGGTTTAAACATTTTTGCGAAATAATTTTATTTAAAATCAATAAATCTCTAATGTGCATACTACACTTCAAGACCAACCAGCCTTGTGAATATCTGCTAATTAAAAACATTGCAACACCGTATTGTAGGATGACAATCCAAATCAAATATTCATGTCTACCAAGACTGAGCTTACTAACCTCAATTCTGCCAGATGAAAGATGTCATGCACGCTTTATGTGGTAAATAAAAGTAATGTGTGCTATTTGCTGTACACTGGGTACTAAAAGACCCCAAAAGCACACTTGGTTTGGGCATTTTTGTATAATGTGCGGATGTTTCTTATGAATAAAAAGAGATATGGAAGAAAATCCAGACATTCAAAATAAGATTTAAAAAAAACTCAATTACTGAATAACAAGATGGTTGCTATGTAGACCATGTCCTGACCTTTCAAAAGGCATGGTTACATGATTACCTCTCAGAAATGTACATAACTTGGAAAATGTTGTTAAAAAAACCAACATGGTTTCAAGGAAACCTCTTCAGAATAGTACAGACTAGAAATTTGCCAATAGGACAGAAAAGTTCTTGCTTATTTTTTAAAAGACAAATTCAAGCAAGGACCCACAAACACTCATAACACTCCATGCCACCCTTGTCTTCAAATGGTGGGGGCCTAACTAAAGTATGATTGCCATGGAAACCAAATACTGACCTGTATAGAGGCAGTGAATGGACAGACCCCAGCCAGGTACTGTATAGTCTCCAGGTGCTGACCGACCTTGAAATGGTGACCTTTGCCCTGGCTGTACAGCCACTCAGCCTTCAGTCTGCAAATGGATATGGCACAGTTTTTAAGGTTGCGAACATTTGATGATAAATCTAAAATAATGCTTTAATTGATGTATGTATAAAATATCACTAACTTTCAAATTTAGCTTCTTTAAAAGGATATTCTTAATTTATTCACTTTGTATTTAAGGTTGTATTTACAATTAAGGAAAATACATTTCGTTTAAACATTGATATAACAATGTTTATAATAATAATTTTTAGGCTATCATATCAAGAATATAGGCATAGAAATTGAACCAACCTCATTATTTGTATAATCACATTGTCTTTATAATAACATCTTTTCAAAACAATACAAAACATAATTCTATATAATCAATATTGGAGTGTGGTTTGATCTTGTATTAGTAAATATAATTGAAACTGTGTTAAATATGACTTTTATTGTAAATCATGGTTCAAACAGAAATCGCAAACCTAAATTCAAGCACTTTTCAAGGACTTTTTAAGGCCAAATTTTCATTTTCAAGGCCAAGAACAGTACGTTAGTTTCCTTTAAAAAATGCATTTTCAAACCAGATTAACACAGTAAATGTCATTTAATTGCTCAAACTCATTAAACTTATTCCATATTAACTCATACATGTTATTTAATTACATACAAATACATGTTTTTAATATCCATCCTTAACTCAATGAGTCTCACATATGTATTTACTTTTTAAAGTTATTACAAACAAACATATTGATTCTCAATTTCATGTTTTCTTGTGGCTTTTCAAAGCGCTTTCCCCCATCCTCCCGACATCAATGGTCTTCATACATTCTCGACAATGTGCTTTTCGAATGTCATTTGTTTTCTGTACCCAGGAATATTCAGTTAACCACCCTGGTTTGAAACGACACTTCCCCATCACTGCGTTTTCACTCGCGAAAATTGATCACAACGAAGAACCTCTGACGTAGTACACATAATCTGTGACGTGTACACATAACATTTCGTACTCAATAGTGTACGAAGCTTATATTTCGTACTCAACTTTTTGCGCGAAGGAATTTATGATAAATTTTCATAACATTTCCCTTAAGAACGATTTAAGTTAATAATTAAAGCGATGATAAAAGTAATTTTGAGCAGAAATAGACATTTTCAAGGCTTTTTTTACATGAATTAAGCACTTTTCAAGCACTTTTTCAAGGCCAACCTTTGTTCAAGGGCTTTTCAAGCCTAGGACTCATTTTCAAGCACTTTTCAAGCCCTGTGCGAACCCTGTAAATGCATCAACATGTTTTAATAAACTTTCCACAAATCACTTACTGTTCTTTCTCTGAGACCGGGTATCCATCTAGAATCTCCAGCATGTGGCACCAGTTCACTATGAAAGGCCTTGGATCAAACTCTCTAGGGCACGAGTTAGGGATGTAGTGTTGGAGCATTTTGTTTTCAAAAGAAAATTTGATAAAAGGGACATATTCAAAGTGGCCAAAAGCAAGTTGTCCATTTTCACAATACAAGAAAATAAAACTTATAAGTGATAAAATCATATTTATATTTAGATTTATAGCTAAAAGCAAACACCACCCCGTCTCCCAATGCATATCTCAATTGATGCAAAATGAATATAGTTTGCGCAAATATTGTCCATGTTTTTATATTTACTCATAGTTGAACCGTAAATGATCTCTGTAAATCTGACTTAATTGTAAGAACGCAAGCTGAGAAAAAAACAAGAGGGCCAAGATGGCCCTAGTTCGCTCACCTGAGAGGAGTCGGTTTATTCAATCTTTACCAAATGTCAAACTTGACCTAGATATTGTCCAGACAAACATCCTGGTCAAGTTTCATCATAATTTCATATGCGAGTCATGATCAATGTACCTATGAAGTTTCATGATCCTAGGCGTAAGCATTCTTGAGATATCATCTGGAAACCATTTTTCTAAGTTGAGTCACCGTGACCTTGACAGCCATTGTGTGAATACGTTTTTTGGCACTGTGACCTTGACCTTTGACCTAGTGACCTGATAATCAATAGGGGTCATCTGCGAGTCATAATCAATATACCTATGAAGTTTCATGAACCTAGGCATAAGCGTTCTTGAGTTATCATCCAAAAACCATTTTACTATTTCAGGTCACCGTGACCTTGACCTTTGACCTAGTGACCTGAAAATCAATAGGGGTCATCTGCGAGTCATGATCATTGTACCTATGAAGTTTCATGATCATAGGCATAATCATTCTTGAGTTATCATCCAGAAACCATTTTACTATTTCAGGTCACCGTGACCTTGACCTTTGACCTAGTGACCTGAAAATCAATATAGGTCATCTGCGAGTCATGATCAATCTACCTATGAAGTTTCATGATCCTAGGCCTAAGCGTTCTTGAGTTATCATCCAGAAACCATTTTACTATTCCGGGTCATCCTTACCTTGACCTTTGACTTAGTGACCTGAAAATCAATAGGGGTTATCTGCGAGTCATGATCAATGTATCTATAAATAGTCTTCGAGTCAAGATCAATGTACCTATTAAGTTTCATGATCCTAGGCATAAGCCTTCTTGAGTTATCATCTGGAAACCATTTTACTATTTCGGGTCACCGTGACCTTGACCTTTGACCTAGTGACCTGAAAATCAATATAGGTCATCTGCGAGTCATGATCAATCTACCTATGAAGTTTCATGATCCTAGGCCTAAGCGTTCTTGAGTTATCATCCAGAAACATTTTACTATTCCGGGTCATCCTTACCTTGACCTTTGACTTAGTGACCTGAAAATCAATAGGGGTTATCTGCGAGTCATGATCAATGTATCTATAAAGTTTCATGATCCTAGGCATAAGCGTTCTTGAGTTATCATCCGGAAACCATTTTACTGCTTTGGGTCACCATGACCTTGACCTTTGACCTGGTGACCTGAAAATCAATAGGGGTCATCTGCAAGTCATGATCAATGTATCTATGAAGTTTCATGATCCTATGCATAAGCGTTCTTGAGTTATCATCCGGAAACCATTTTACTATTTCGGGTCACCGTGACCTTGACCTTTGACCTAGTGACCTGAAAATCAATAGGGGTCATCTGCGAGTCATGATCAATGTACCTATGAAGTTTCATGATCCTTGGCATAAGCGCTCTTGAGTTATCATCCGGAAACCATCTGGTGGACGAACGGACCGACATGAGCAAAACAATATACCCCCTCTTCTTTGAAGGGGGGGGGGGCATAATGAGAACACTGCCCCCCTCCCAGCAGCCATGTTATTCAACTGACCGGAACCATTTTTGAACTCAACTCTCGTATCAAGGAAACAAATGTTCTGAGCAAATTTCATGAAAATTGGGCCAAAAATGTGACTTCTACTGTGTTCACATGTTTTCACTATATACATATAAAGAAAAATGCCCCGCCCACTGGCGGCCATGTTTTTTCACTGATCTCGACCAGATTTTCGAACTTGTCCGAGACATCAATTGAACCAATGTTTTGACCAACTTTCATGATGATTGGGCAAAAATTGTGACTTCTAGAGTGTTTACAAGGTTTCTCTATAGCCAAATAAGGAAAACTGCCCCGCCCACTGGCGGCCATGTTTTTCAACAGATCGGAACCACTTTTGAACTCAACCAAGATATCATTAAGACAAAGATTTTGACAAAGTTACATGAAGATTTGGCATGAAATGTGACTTCTACAGTGTTTACAAGGTTTTTCTTTTTTTTGACTTAGTGACCTAGTTTTTGACCCGGAACAACCCAGTTTGAAACTCGGCCGAGATTTCATTGGGACAAAGCTTCTGACCAAGTTTCATTTAGATGGGACAAGAAATGTGGCCTCTAGAGTGTTTACGAGCAAATGTTAACAGACGGACGGACATATGACGGACAAAGACCGGTCACAAAAGCTCACCTGAGCAATCAGGTGAGCTAAAAATATGGAAAGCATAGCATGCCTTGACCCTTGAGCGATGATGAAAATGCACAAGCCTCTAACTTTTGCTTAAATTTTGATGATTAATGATAAACATGTGCTAATGATGCAAAAACTTTTACACAAGACATTGTTCATGTTATCTATTTTAACAGTTTGGATACTAATATGATATATTTAAATCTTTAATTAGAACAATGCTATTGAGTTTGCAATTCTGAAACCAGCCATATTTTCATGTCAACATGATAACAGTGCATCTAGAAGAATGCTTGACAAGTTTGCAAGTAAAAGTAACCAGCCTGGAAAACAAATTTGCAAGTAACAGTAACCAACCAGGATAACAAATCTGCAAGTAACACTAACCAGCCTGGAAACTAATTTGCAAGTAACAGTAACCAGCCTGGATAGCAAGTTTGCAAGTAGCAGTAACCAGCCTGGATAACAAGTTTGCAAGTAACAGTAACCAGCCAGCATAACAAATTTGCAAGTAACAGTAACCAGCCAGCATAACAAATTTGCAAGTAACAGTAACCAGCCAGCATAACAAATTTGCAAGTAACAGTAACCAGCCAGCATAACAAATTTGCAAGTAACATTAACCAGCCAGCATAACAAATTTGCAAGTAACAGTCACCAGCCAGCATAACAAATTTGCAAGTAACAGTAACTAGCCAGCATAACAAATTTGCAAGTAACAGTAACCAGCCAGGATAACAAATTTGCAAGTAACAGTAACCAGCCAGCATAACAAATTTGCAAGTAACAGTAACCAGCCAGCATAACAAATTTGCAAGTAACAGAAACCAGCCAGCATAACAAATTTGCAAGTAACAGTAACCAGCCAGCATAACAAATTTGCAAGTAACAGTAACCAGCAAGCATAACAAATTTGCAAGTAACAGTAACCAGCCAGCATAACAAATTTGCAAGTAACAGTAACCAGCCTGGAAACTAATTTGCAAGTAACAGTAACCAGCCAGGATAACAAATTTGCAAGTAACAGTAACCAGCCAGGATAACAAATTTGCAAGTAACAGTAACCAGCCAGCATAACAAATTTGCAAGTTACAGTCACCAGCCAGCATAACAAATTTGCAAGTAACAGTAACAAGCCAGCATAACAAATTTGCAAGTAACAGTAACCAGCCAGCATAACAAATTTGCAAGTAACAGTAACAAGCCAGGATAACAAATTTGCAAGTAACTGTAACCAGCCAGGAAAACAAATTTGCAAGTAACAGTAACCAGCCAGCATAACAAATTTGCAAGTAACAGTAACCAGCCAGCATAACAAATTTGCAAGTAACAGTAACCAGCCAGCATAACAAATTTGCAAGTAGCAGTAACAAGCCAGGATAACAAATTTGCAAGTAACAGTCACCAGCCAGCATAACAAATTTGCAAGTAACAGTAACCAGCCAGCAAAACAAATTTGCAAGTAACTGTTACCATCCAGGAAGACAAATTGGCAAGTAACAGTAACCAGCCAGGAAAACAATTTGCAAGTAACAGTAACCAGCCAGCATAACAAATTTGCAAGTAACAGTAACCATCCAGGAAGACAAATTGGCAAGTTACAGTAACCAGCCAGAAAAACAATTTGCAAGTAACAGTAACCATCCAGGAAGACAAATTGGCAAATAACAGTAACCAGCCAAGAAAACAATTTGCAAGTAACAGTAACCAGCCAGCATAACAAATTTGCAAGTAACAGTAACCAGCCAGGAAGACAAATTTGCAAGTAACAGTAACCAGCCAGCATAACAAATTTGCAAGTAACAGTAACCAGCCAGCATAACAAATTTGCAAGTAACAGTAACCAGCCAGCATAACAAATTTGCAAGTAACAGTAACAAGCCAGGATAACAAATTTGCAAGTAACAGTAACCAGCCAGCATAACAAATTTGCAAGTAACAGTAACCAGCCAGCATAACAAATTTGCAAGTAACAGTAACCATCCAGGAAGACAAATTGGCAAGTAACAGTAACCAGCCAGGAAAACAATTTGCAAGTAACAGTAACCAGCCAGCATAACAAATTTGCAAGTAACAGTAACCATCCAGGAAGACAAATTGGCAAGTAACAGTAACCAGCCAAGAAAACTATTTGCAAGTAACAGTAACCATCCAGGAAGACAAATTGGCAAGTAACAGTAACCAGCCAGGAAAACAATTTGCAAGTAACAGTAACCATCCAGGAAGACAAATTGGCAAGTAACAGTAACCAGCCAGGAAAACAATTTGCAAGTAACAGTAACCATCCAGGAAGACAAATTGGCAAGTAACAGTAACCAGCCAGGAAAACAATTTGCAAGTAACAGTAACTAGCTTGGAAAATTTGAGACTGATGCGACCAAAATCACATATGGGTTATGTAAATCTTTATTCAGAAGAATGATAACACTTTTCAACTCAGAAGCAATGTGAACATTCCTATATGCAACCAGCAAAAAAACAGAACAGTGTTTAAGTTACATTCAGTCTGTCTAGTTTTATGCTGGTTGCTGCTCATAAGTTTCAAAGGTTTGGCAATGATCCCTTTAAAACTTGAATCTTATAAGAAAGGTCTTAAATTTAATTTGGTTTTCGAAGGGTCTGAAAACGCGTCAAAATGTGTATCCCAGCAGTAAAGGGATACATGTAACTTAGTTTGCGATCATGTACAGAGTCTGATAAAAAGAATACGGTACTGACGCAGTCATCAGCACACACGGGTTGTTCATCACAGAAAGCTGCTGTAGGTCTGGTAGGCACGACAAAAAGGAAACCTGAAAAACAGCAGAATGGAGAAGAGCTTGGAGTCGTTGCTTGTCTCTGTAATTTATAATTTTGAAAGTGGCTTCTATGCCCCCAACACGTTGTAAGCTATAGTCATCAAATAAACATGTTCACCATACTTTATAAAAAAACACGTCTTGCTTCAAATCAATCACTTGAAAAATTTGGGGAAAAAATTATGCAGATAGACTGACGTATCGACCAAGAAATATAGTATAATAATGAGTTTTAAAAAATAACCCAAATATTTACTTGAATCTGATACACCCTAAAATATTTTCTGTTGTATTTCATTTATCATTGTGTGCTCAAATATTAAAGTGAACCCTCAGCATTGGTATGAATAAATGAGCCAGGTTCTAGGAAAACCAGACTAAATGCATGTGCAGTGTCGTTCTAGATAAGTCTGTGCAGTCCACACAGGCTTATCAGTGACAACACTTTACCCCTTGACTGGATTTTCAAGGAAGAGACTTCATTTAATCCAAAAATTCTATAAAAGCGGAAAAGGTTGTCTATGACGACACTTTCTGCCTAAACTAGATTTTTGCTAAGAAGAGACTTCCTTTAAACAGAAAATATAAAAGCAAAAAGTGTTGTCCCTGATAAGCCTGTGCAGACTGCACAGGCTAATCTGGGATGACACTTTATGCACATGCATTAAAATCTCTTTCCACAGAGTACGGACAATTAATCCCTAAAACATAAAATTTCATAAAATTATGTTTGTAGCCCTACTGGATATGTCAAATTGGCATATTTGTCAAACATAGTTCTTTAAAATGCATCAATGCAGTTTAAAAAGCATAAACATTGCAATATACCATTATAAATCAATCACTCAAATAGCAATAAATTCATGCCAACATTAATCTTTTGATAGTATGAAGTGAGATACAGCAATGTTATTCTGAATGTTTTTGATTTAAAGTGTCAAATAAAGTCCTTATATGATAATATGCCTATTGTGCTAAATAATCAGTTTGCATTCACATATATCAATAACAGTTTTTTATATTATGGTTAAAGGCACACACAAAGTTTGATACCCCCAAAACGATTGCCATTTAATATATATTTATTTGAGGTCATTTGTTGATTTCAGTAGACTACAAATGATCATTAAGTTTTAACTAGAGAACTCGCAGGAATAATAAAATAAACAGTATCATATGACATTCAAATAATTATATAATTCCACAAATTGTCAGTCTACTATTGTTGATGATCCATTTCATGAACTGCAATATTTCAGAAAAAAGGAAAAACAACAACAGTTTTTGTAACTGTGATTTTCCAATTTAAAAAGGCTAATGTTTCCATACAAACCACAAACAAGAGGGCCAAGATGGCCCTAGTTCGCTCACCTGAGAGGAGTCGGTTCATTCAATCTTTACCAAATATCAAAATTGACCTAGATATTGTCCAGACGAACATCCTGGTCAAGTTTCATCATTATTGAACCAAAACACTGGCCTATGGAGTGATTTTGTTTTTGTAAGATTCGACCTGGTGACCTATATTTTAAGTTGACCCCACTTACCAAACATCAAACTTTGCTTACAAAAATAAATATTATGACCAATATGGCCATGAGCGTTTACAAGGATTTTGTATAATATAATGAAAATTTGGACAATCTAAAGGCAATAATTAAGGCATTAATTATGTGATATATATAAAACCAATCTTTTCACCAAGTTTCATGATGATTGGGCGAAAAATGTGACTTCTAGAGTGTTCACAAGCTCCCCCGGGAGCCATGTTATTCAACTGACCAGAACCATTTTCAAACTCAACTCTCAAATCAAGGAAAAAAATGTTCTGACCAAATTTCATGTAAATTGGGCCAAACATGTGACTTCTAGAGTGTTCACATGTTTTCACTATATACATATAGAGAAAAATGCCCCGCCCACTGGCGGCCTTGTTTTTTCACCGATCTGGACCATTTTCAACCTCTTCCGAGATATCAATACAACCAATGTTTTGACCAACTTTCATGATGATTGGGCAAAAATTGTGACTTCTAGAGTGTTTACAAGGTTTCTCTATAGCAAAATAAGGAAAACTGCCCCGTCCACTGGCTGCCATGTTTTTCAACGGACCGGAACCACTTTTTAACTCAACCAACATATCATTAAGACAAACATTTTGAAAAAGTTACATGAAGATTGGGCATGAAATGTGACTTCTACAGTGTTTACAAGTTTTTTCTTTTTTTTGACCTTGTGACCTAGTTTTTGACCTGGCACAACCCAGTTTCGAACTCGACCGAGATTTTATTGGGACAAAGCTTCTGACCAAGTTTCATGAAGATCGGACAATAAATGTGGCCTCTAAAGTGTTTACGAACAAATGTGGACGGACGGACGACGGACAAAGACCGGTCACAAAAGCTCACCTGAGCAATCAGGTGAGCTAAAAAAGCAGAAAGTAAATGATAAAGAATAGCCTTCCTCTTCAATAATACCCTTACAGCATAAACATGTGTCTTCATAATTACATTTGAAAATTAATTACAGTCTTCATGAATGCCACAAGGCCAGGATACATCTATGCACAACAACAAGAATGATTTAAACAAATAGTAAACACCAACATGCCTAGAGATTTATTGTGAACCTGTTAAAACCAAAAGATTCAAACTTTCACACAGATTTCATATAATTTTGAAATTTTTGAAATTCTGACTCACTTTCATTATATAATATTTATACAAAACCACTTTTAAAGCAGAAATACATTACCCAAAACTTTTTTTGTATTAAATGTATGTTTATGGGCAAATGCATGAACAGACAGTCACAATAGCACAATTAGTCAAATAAATCAATATTATTTCTACTGGTTATAAACTCGAACAAATATTCAAGTACATTTTGAACCAGTCTTTGCAGGTTTTAAGTGTTTTATCCCCTGAATGCAACAGTTCCACACTAGTGCAAGAATATTGGGCTTGTTGAGCAAACAGTTTATTTTGAAATCGGTCATCAACACTTTATAGAAAGTTTTCCCAACAAAAAAGTGCCCTAAACAAAAATGCAAGGGATTAAATTCACAAACAGTCTGAGTTTTGCTCATTAAAAAATGCCTTATACAAAAATGCATGGGAATAAATCCAGACACAGTCTGAATTTTGCTCATAAAAAAAATCCTTAAACAAAAATGCATGAGATTAAATTTACACATAGTCTGAGTTATGCTCAGAAAAACTGCCTTGAACAAAAATGCATGGGATTAAATTCACACACAGCCTCAGTTTTGCTAAAATAAAAAAATGTGTGAAACAAAAATGTATGCGATTAAATTTACATCCAGTCTGACTTTTGCTAAAAAAATCCCTTTAACAAAAATGCATGGAATTAAATTAACACAGTCCTACTTTTGCTCAGAAACAAATGCCTTAATCAAATATGCATCGGATTAAATTCACAATCAGTCTGAGTTTTGCTCAGAAAAAAAATGCCTGAAACAAAAATGCATGGCATAAAATTCATACACAGTCTGAATTTTGCTCATTAAAAAAATGCTTTAAAGAAAAATGCAAGGGATTAAATTTACACCCAGTCTGACTAGTACCTCATTTATGTCAGATATCTCGTTTTCCGCCAATGAGAAGATGTTGATGGACTTGGGGAGGAAATGTGGAGCTGTGCGTAGACTGGTCACCATGTTGCCATGGAGAAGTAGTGTCTGAAACATCACAACTGTACAGTTGACATCATAAACATGGCAGAACAGGTTTCAAATCAGCAACATGCAAGAATGAGCTTAGTCATGTGAAAATGGTTCTTATGTCATATGTGTGCAGCAAAAGCTCCAGACCAGCCTGCCCATTGGCGCAGTCTGGTCAGGTGCTTTACTTTCTGCTAAAAAAAGAAACACAAAACGTTAATAGTCTCATTAGTGGACAGGGTAGCTCCAGTCTGTGTGATACATTTTTGCATGATGTGGATCAAATAATTGTTGTAATGGCATAGAGAATAGCATCAATTTGAGTATATAGTAATCAGGTGGTTCTGACCTTGGTTCCATCCCCACACTGGTAGAAGTGTTAAGACCTCTCAAAAAGTCACCTGGAAAATGTTTTTTCCCAGTAAAAAGACTTTACAGGGTCTCTTTAAAGGTAAGATTTTTCAACAAAGTCATGCTTTAATCAATGTTTTTAACTAACAAAGTAGGTATCCTTGTAACAACAACACTGGTGACTAGGCAACTGCCCACTGACCTTGAGATTGTTGAGGTGGTGTATGTCGCCCAGGGAGGTGATGCTGTTGTCAGACAGGTCCAGGTGCTTGAGCTGGAAATTGTTGCTCAAATTCTCCATCGCCTGTAACCATAGCAACCACAATCTATAACAACACATACTGTGCAGGATTGTATAAGGGTATCAAGAACACTGATGGATGCTCTTTCATGTGCTTTATCAAGCAATATGGATGCAATTAAACAGGCTATAGATAATGTCTAGAAAAATGCATATTTAAACCTAGTCTTTTTCATTTAACATTTGGCTTGTATACTCAGAGAACAACTCAAACAATAAATATACCATGTACTTATTTGTAAAAAAACTGAAAAGTACCAAACATCTGTGAAAAATCTATTAAGCAGAACATTCTGTTAATACGTAAAGCTTCTTTAGCCCTTTGCATGCTGGGAAATTTGTCGTCTGCTAAAATGTCGTCTGCTGAATTTCTAAAATTAGAATTTTCTTCAATTTTGTTTCAAAGAATACTATCAGAATAGCAAACAGTTTGGATCCTGATGAGACACCACGTTCTGTGGCGTCTCATCTGGATCCAAACTGTTTGCAAAGGCCTTCAGAATTCGATTCCAGCACTGAAAGAGTTAGTATTAATCTTCCTTAAAAGATTGGTCTCAAAATATATATGAGAGACTTATATTTGTATTTAACAATTTGATTAAAGGATCCATATTGACAATATGTGTTATGTAAACCTAAATAGAACACAATAGATAAAATGTCCATCATTACAATAGACAAACTCTCATTTCATATTTTTAACCCTTTCCCACTCAGAAGCAAAGTGAAGATGGCTATGTGCAAACAGCATCAAACAAGAACAGCCTGCGAGTAACTCTCAGTCTGTTCAAGTTTCATGCTGTTTGCTGCTCATCAGTATCTTAGGGTTGGAAATGAAGCCTTTCAAACTTGAATATATGAAGAAAAGACTTAAATTGAATTTGATTTTGTATAAATGGACTTCAAATGCGTCAACATGGGTTTCTGAGTGGCAAAGGGTTAAGCACTTATTTCTATCAGATGGCAAATTCACACAAATAAGGAGATATCTACACCTAGTGCCTCTATGCATATTGTATTTCAATCCCACTTCAACCACATCTCAAACTGTTGACACTCTCAATTGGCACAAACTTTGAGTACACACTTTCTTTATTCTTTTCATAATTTAAAACCATACAGAACTCAATTCCAGACGATACAGACTAAACCATGTCATTTTAGCATCAGCTTTCTGTTTATCTGCACTCAATAAGCTCATATTATGCCGATTTCTCAAACAAATGATAACTTTTGGTGGTTATATTTATGTGAATATTTCATAAAGAAGTTATACCTGTGCGGGAATAACCTGTCATTGTCACCAGACAGATAGTTTTGAACTTATTTTTTGTCCTATAAACTTGATTTTAGCAGTTATTTGATAAACCTTGAAATTTTATTAACCTTTTACCACTTAGATACATATTTTCAAGCATTTGTAGTCCCTTAGAAAGTTATATTAAATTAAAGACCTTTCTTACTAGATTTAAGTTTTTAAGGTTTCATCTCAAAACTTTAGAAACTGATGAGCAGCAAACAGTATAAAACCTGAACAGACTTAGAGTTACTCGCAGGCTGTTCTGGTTTTTATGCTGTTTGCACATAGCCATTTTCACTTTGCTTCTAAGTGGGAAATGGTTAAAAATAACACCTGTCCCAAAATACTACTAGTGTTTGAAACATATTCATGTATATCTGCTAAATTAGTGTTGCAGATTGTCCAAGCCCATGCAAGCTAACAGTAATGCAAAGGTTACAAGCACATTAGTTGAATTGATATCCTCCGCCAATTTCAAAATTTTCTTACAGACAGACGAACGGACGTAATGAACGGATGGACAACCCAATGCTACATCCTTCTGACTTTGATAGTGGATAACAATGTCCAAGCATGTTTTGACACTGTTTCCAGACAGGTTGAGCAAAACCAGCTCTTATATGTTAATTTTTTCCAACCAAACAATATGATAGCTGGTTGTAGTAATACTGTCAATACTCAATAAAGAATCTATAATAGTCCCCATAGTTACCTTGATACTGTTTCCAGACAGATTCAGCCATGCCAGCTGTGTCAGCTCACGCAGACCTGAAATATTAGAGAAAGAATTCTGATTATTTACACTTGGCAATTTAGTACAAGGTTCAAGGATAAACAGGTTTGAAACAATATATCTTTCGTGGAAATTAAAGATTAGGAAACAATGGCTGTTTGTAAAACAGGCATGTCCCCCCAAATGGGCTGTCAGTTGTAGTGGCAGCCATTGTGTGAATACGTTAGAGTTAACGACCAATGTCCCCATGAACTTTTCTGATCCCAGGTTTAAGCGCTCACGAGTTACCATACGGAAACCATTTTACTGTTTTGAGTCACTCTGACCCCATTTTACTGTTGACCTTGTGACCTGGAAATCAATAGGGGTCATCTGCCAGTCATGATCAATGTACCTATGAACTTTCCTGATTCCAGGCCTAAGCGTTCTTGAGTTATCATCCGGAAATTATTTGGTGCACGGACTGACCGATGGACTGATAGACGGACGGACCGACCGACATGTGCAAAACAATATACCCCCTCTTCGAAGGAGGGCATAAATATCACCTTCTGGAAAATTTACTAAGTGGTCATTAGTGCTTAGGTAAATATCTCTTTCCTAAAAAAAATACTAAGTGAGCTTTAATGCTTAGGACAGTATCTCTTTCCTGAAAATTTACTAAGTAATTCATTAGTGCTAATGAATTTATCTCCTTCCTAAAAAATAATACGTGAACTTTAGTGCTTTGGACAGTATCTCTTTCCTGAAAATTTACTAAGTAGTTCATTAGTGCTTAGGAATTTATCTCCTTCCTAAAAAATAATAAGTGAACTTAAGTGCTAAGGACAATATCTTTTTCCTGAAAATTTACTAAGTGGGTAAAAGTAATCAGGACAATATCTCCTCCATGAACTTTCAGTAAGGAAAAACCGTGTCTATGTCCAGTTTGTTGATACCACCATAATAACACCACAAATTGTCCAACCGGAAACCATCAACATACATGTACCCTAACTTAATGGCAAGAATAACTTGAAAATGTGTGAAAGGTTTAATCTCGTTTTTCCTCAACTATTGCTGTCTAGAATTCTTGCATTGAATTTTCCGCAGTTACATTAACTTGATTAATTGAAGTACATTGAAACATAGAAGGCCCACTTTTTATTGCACGGTCAATTCACAATGAAATGAACTGTATCCTAAATGGAATCACAGTCCAAAAAAGCATTTATAATTGATCAAAATTGCACATATTGAGATTCAACCAATGAGACTTATATAAGTGAAAATGTTCATTAGCTTTCATAGCATCAAGCATGATATTTGCTTTCAGATATAAGCGTTTTGTGTTTTGTTGTAGCAGTTGGGCCTGAACATAAAATTGCAAATGACTTAATGTTGCCTTTATATTAAGATCAGGATGAATATATGCAATGCAGCTTACAATTCAGGAAGGTTAATTCTTTTTACAACATCCATTGCTTTGACTATTTTCAGATGTTTTTTGTTCTCATAAAAAGATCATTGAAAGTAATGAATGTGATTGTAAAGTAATGAATGTGATTGTAAATCTAACAAATAATTAAATATTATTATTGCATAAACTCTATCTATAATGCCCTCTGGCGGGGTGCAGAACGTTGGCAAAAGGAGGGCTTGAACGGGAGAAATCGTGTATTAACAATGCCATTCAAGCCCTGTAATGTGTTTTTCATATCCATAAACTGGTCCACGCGCAGTTGGTTCCCATTTTTCATTGGATTCAATGAAGTTATTATGAACTTTGTAAATAACTCTAGCCTTCGACGACTTTCCAAGCATAAATGGGAAACCAAATAAGAACCAGTTTCCTCATGCATGCAGGGATAAAGGTAATGAATATTTCAATCCATTTTTCAAATAATACCATCTGCACTCTCTTGACAACAGCTTTATTTATTGGCAATGTCAATGAAGGTTAGGTTATTTACTCAACACTTTCAAAAGACTATGCTGTAAATGTAAGTGATTATGTACATTTATCGTTCATGCTGTATGCTTGAAATACTTCAGTGACAATATGTTGGCAGTACTAATTTTTAGAAAATTTAGTTGCAACGAAATAAGATATAGACCTGTATGAAAGAAACATCTCTGAAAACAATGACTTATTCTGAAGATATTTTTATCCGTCACGACCAGTAAATTCCAAAATAATTCCTCATGTCTTACTTTGCGCGGCTGCATTTCAACTTTTCATTAAACCACTGTTTAAACACATTTAAAATCGAAAACTGCCTATCCGAAGGTAAAGCGTCGCCATTTCTGATGATGACCGAGTGAGGCATATGTAAAACACAACCTTGAACTGTATGACGTCATATGAAATAATCAAATTATTTTGTCGATGTCGAATAAACAAGACATATTGTTTTCAATGTTATTTAAATTTATTTTGGGTATGTGTGATTTGTTTATGCAATAATAGCGAAAATACACATTTTCTCGGACATGATCATCAAAGGATTTTTTGAGCGCCAGCAGATGATCATGCCCTTGAAAACGTGTATTATCCCTATATAAATACATCAATAGTAATTATTATAACTAAATATCATAATACAAACTGTTGTAAAATGTCAACATACACTTAAAGCTTAATTAGAAAACATAAAACAAGAGCAACGTATAACGGGTGCCAAGCTCGGCTACGGGTGCAGTTTTAAACAAGAGCACCGCCTTGCGGGTGCAGACCGCTCATCTATTTTCTTTTTAAAGGTGAAGGGACTCTCATTTTCAATCACAAAGGAGGGAGGGGTGGATAGAAGAGGGGTGCATTGTGTGGGTGTGTGGACATTTATTACATTATCTTCCAAAAATGTGAAAGAAAGGAAAATAAAATCGGGGGGGGGGGGGGGGGGGGGGGTGCGATGGTTGGCTAGATAGATGAGCTAATAAATGAAAGCTTGTCAGAATTTTTATTTATTTTATTTTTTTAGAGGTCACAGTGACCTTGACCTTTGACCTAGTGACCCCAAAATGGGTGTGGCATGTAGAACTCATCAAGGTGCATCTACATATGAAGTTTCAAAGTTGTAGGTGGAAGCACTTTGATTTTAGAACCAATGTTAAGGTTTTTGCACGACGCAGACGGCGGACGTCAGATGGTGGACGACACGACGAGCTGGCTGTGAAAATACCTCGGGTTTTCTCCGAAAACGCCAAGCTTATTAACATTTAATCAATTACCTAGTTTTCACTGAACCAGGCTATAATAATCACAAAAGCAAACCATGAGTAGTTACAGCCAACTATAGCCATGCCTACCTTATACCATGAGTAGCTACAGCAAACTATAGCCATGCCTACCTACCTTCTACCTTCAGTAGTTACAGCAAACTATTTCTTTGCCTACCTTCTACCATGAGTAGTTACAGCCAACTATAGCCATGCCTACCTTCTACCATGAGTAGTTACAACCAACTATAGCCATGCCTACCTTTTACCATGAGTAGTTACAGCCAACTAAAGCCATGCCCACCTTCTACCTTGAGTAGTTACAGCCAACTATAGCCATGCCTACCTTTTAACATGAGAAGTTACAGCCAACTATAGCTATGCCTACCTTCTACCATGAGTAGTTACAGCCAACTATAGCCATGCCTACCTTTTACCATGAGTTGTTACAGCCAACTATAGCCTTGCCTACCTTCTACCATGAGAAGTTACAACCAACTATAGCCATGCCTACCTTCTACCATGAGTAGTTACAGCCAACTATAGCCATGCCTACCTTCTACCATGAGAAGTTACAACCAACTATAGCCATGCCTACCTTCTACCATGAGTAGTTACAGCCAACTATAGCCATGCCTACCTTCTACCATGAGTAGTTACAGCCAACTATAGCCATGCCTACCTTCTACCACGAGTAGTTACAGCCAACTATAGCCATGCCTAACTGCTTTCATGAGTAGTTACAGCCAACTATAGCCATGCCTAACTTCTACCATGAGTAGTTACAGCCAACTATAGCCATGCTTACCTTCTACCCTCAGTAGTTACAGCCAACTATAGCCATGCCTACCTTCTACCATGAGTAGTTACAGCCAACTATAGCCATGCCTACCTTTTACCATGAGAAGTTACAACCAACTATAGCCATGCCTACCTTCTACCATGAGTAGTTACAGCCAACTATAGCCATGCCTAACTGCTTTCATGAGTAGTTACAGCCAACTATAGCCATGCCTAACTTCTACCATGAGTAGTTACGGCCGACTATAGCCATGCTTACCTTCTACCCTCAGTAGTTACAGCCAACTATAGCCATGCCTACCTTCTACCATGAGTAGTTACAACCAACTATAGCTATGCCTACCTTCTACCATGAGTAGTTACAGCCAACTATAGTCATGCCTAACTTCTACCATGAGTAGTTACAGCCAACTATAGCCATGCCTACCTTCTATAGCTACGATGCTGTTCTGTGGGAGATTCAGCACAGTTAGTTGTCGCAGTTTGCTGACTCCGCTCATGTGAACCAGTCGGTTACTTTTAAGAGACAGCTGAAAATATATGTGAACCAGTTGGTAACTTTTTAGAGACAGCTGAAAATATATGTGACCATTATAGAAATATTTTACAATTAAGTGTAAGTAAGAATTTGATTCGATAAAAAACATTTATTATCAAGGCAATGAGAATGACAGACAGACAAAATAATGGAGGAAGTTTGTTTCACACCCCTTCAAACTCGATAACATCCAAATATTAATTTGATCAGACACACAAAGTGACAACTACATGCTACAACCTTAATGCTCGCGTACAGATTGGCAATCCATGATAACTTTTTTTTGCTTCAACAGTTTATTAATTAAGACTGATTTCTTTAAAACAAACCATTTCTTTTAGAATGTTATCTTATCCAAAACATTCCTAAAGCCACGTTAGGAGTCTAGAAAACATTAACTGTTAAAATAAAGATTATTGTTATGCAAATATGACATGTTAATACCTTAAATGCATTAAACATCTAAAGATTTACATCCCTTAAAAATCATAAAGCAAAGTAGGAGGTCTTAAAGATAAGCTCAATAAGCAATGACCTCCAACAGCTGACAAGATTTAAATCTTAATTGAACCACTTTTCTTTTCAAATAAATTTTATTATTTATATTACAAATTGAAGCATCTAAGTGGTTGGAGGTATTCATATATCTGTCATTTACAAAACTTTATATAAAATCTGCACACACTAAGGGGGCAAAAGATGACGATAAAACCCCAAAGATCTAATAACACTAAGCTAATATTAACCCGAAGGAGGAAATTGAATTTCTGTCAAATCCTGATGATGCTTAGATTTGATTACATGCAAAAATATTATACTTGAGCATTTCTCAGCATTTCTTGCATGAACTTGAGACATTTATGGGAAAATAATTGTGTGCAAACTTCCGGTAAATCCTGATGCAGTGTATTGAATCATCGAGCAATTATTGGCAAAGTGGCCTACAAACTTTCAAGATAAGGAATGCACTAAGACTGGCCGGAAATTACCTGTCCCTTCCTAGAGTTACTGACAATCAAAAATATGTTAGCATTGAGTTCAGTTTACATCAGCAACCTTTTTATGGCATTTAATGCTACTGCAGAAAGATGGTGGTCTAATTATTAAAGTAGGGCGAACGTCAGAGCAAATCTTCTAACTACGCATATACATTAATGATAGAAAAATATAACTCATCACTATTTTTCATATTTTCTTGTTTAACGTAATCAGGGTTTTTTTCCCACTTTTTGGGAAGATAGCCCATGGCTTTGGAATTGGGAATTTTATCGGCATTTTCATGAAATTGGGAAAATAAATTCATTAGCCTTTTTTCCACACGAAAAGTCCACTGATTAGGGAAATACTAAATTTTACATAACTCTTTATAATCATTCAAATTAAATCATATAATACTTTGTAAGATGTAATTGAATTAAAATTGAGATAAAATACGCATAAGACACTTCTTTCTAAAAAAAAAAAAAAAAAAAAATTTTTTTTTTTTTGAAATTGGGAATTTTTTGCCACATTTTGGGGAAAAAGTACACTTTTTTGGGATTGGGAACATAGCCGAATTTCGGCTATAAAATCGGGCCAAAAAAAACCCTGACGTAATTACTCTAAGTTTTCTGATACTTAAAAAAAATAATTTTCTTTTGTGTCTGAAAATTTAGATAAAAAAATATTCAAATAATACAAGTGTCGAAAGTGAAGAGACAGTATAAAAATATTGCTTTGACGATCATATATGGGTATGCAATGTGTATAGTGTCAATTGTTTCAACTAATAATATCATGTGCTTGTTAAATACAACGTCCTATAATAGAAATTACTTTTATATATGTTTCAGTTTAAACTGCTGGGCAAAACCATTGTCTATTATCAGTATACATAGTTATTTACCCAATAATGCAAATGTAATGTTCTTAAGGCATTAGTCTGCCAGGTTTTATGACCTTATCTGGTTGTTAAATCGCATGATCAATTTAGTGCAACATGGTACAATTGTGGTAAAATAGCAATACAAAATTAAACTGTCCGAAATATTAGAGTAATTCATTTATATGGACAAAAACCCTTATGTCTAAAATAATTATTTTGGCTAAACCGGGCGTGTCTGACAATTTAGAGTGTCCGAAAATGTAATTACAGTATTTACCAACATATTTTGTCAAAATTTGAAATATGAACATATCAGTTTTTATTATCATATCTCCTAGGAATTTTAATAGAACTGAATTGATATATTATAATGAATCAAGCAATATTACTCTAAAATTGAGTCTTTTAAGGCTCGATCCAGCCTGCGAGAACATGACTTAGACCTCCCCCATTGACACTACTAATTGAGTACTGTTCCTACCCAGGAAATGGACTCAACAGCGTTTTAATGAGCCTTAGACTTTCAATGCAATCAAGCTTTAATAAATAGGTTTAAACTAAAATAAAGTCACAAAATGACAAAATCCAAAAACATTTAATGTCACTGAAAATCATTCATGCGAGTAAGTGGCAGTCTGTTCAGGTTGTATTCTGTTTACTGCTAAGTATCTTAGGGTTTGAAATGAAGCCTAAAAAACTTGAATCTAGTTAATAATAAAGAGAGATCTCAAATGAATAAGCAAATTCGTTGAATTGGTATCCCCCGCCAATATGCTTCTGGACACAAAAGTGTTATATTTGACACTCAAAAAAGCAATTTTTCAAGATACAAAGGGCCATAACTCCTTTATCAATAGATGGTGTACAATGCCATTTGGCGTGCATCATCCTCTTATCCATATATATACTCATACCAAGTTTGAATGAAATCCGCCAAAGCACTTCCAAGATATGGCTCCGGACGGACCGAAAGACGGACGGACAACGCCAAAACAATATCCCAAGCCTATGGCGGGGGATAATTAGATTGTTTAAGGGACTTAAAACTACATTTCTGAGCGGGAAAGAGTTAAGAATACCTGTCTGATGGTCTGGAAGTGTTCAAGGGTGTCAAGGCGCGTTATGCTGTTTCTGTCCGCTATCAGGATCACGGGGCTGGCCCCTGAAGGGATCTCTAACCGGGTCAGCCCCTTGTCTGAGAGGTCCATCAGGGCCCCTTCACTGTCTGAAGGATAAATGCATTCTATTAAGTGCCTTACCTACCTAACCTTCCACTCGAGCTTTGTCACAAATGTGACTCTATAATGAATCGTCAGCTATGTTCAAGGGCAAATAACTCAGAATGTTTGAATAACTGAGAACTATACACATCTTCACTTAATGGTTTTATGTTTGAATTTAATTGCTTGACAATCGTGGAAGTTGCTAGCTCCTGACTGACCGTAAAAGTGATAGCAATATAGCGCCTCCCCACGATCAACATGTCCTTAACCTATAACATTTTGCTGACAGTGGCATGACTGTTTTATTTTATTTTTATTTATGTTTTTTAGGGCCAACAAAGTGTTTAAAATAGCACCAACATCAAAAAATAAAAAACACCAAAACATCACAAGGCAGCCCAAGAGACAGCTATATACACTGAGATATTGAGCAGACACTAAAATGGAGGCTCAAACTTTGACCTCAAAGAATGTCCTTGACCTTAACATAACTGACTCCTACATGTACTTTCTGGTGCACATTGTCTCAATCAGAAAGGAGATAATAAGTTCTCGAAATTTTGACTTTTGATATTAAAATATGTCCTTGACCTTGCACCAGTATGACTGACTTGTATGACTGCACATTGTCCCTATCAACTAAACAATTAAGCCAAGTTTCAAAATAATCCATCACAGGGTGTAGGAGATATGAAGCAGAAACTACAATGGAGGCTTTAACCTTTGACCTTGAAGTACATGGATGAATTTTACCTTAAACCAGCATGAATAACACATGCCTTTTGTGCATTTTTATAATGAGCTTAACATTTTATGTAAGTTTCCTGAAAATACCCCAAAGGGTATAGGAGATATGGTTAAGGTACAACAATGGGGGCTCAAAACTTTGACATTAAAATACTACCTTGACATTGGACCAGTGTGACTGACTTGTGCCTTCCACACATGATCTTAATAAATTGAAAATTTGTGCAAAATTTCAAGAAAATCCTTCAAAGGGAATATGAGATATGGGGGAAACGCAGGTGTTATGAACAGACTGTTAGTATGATAGACTGATTCAGAAGGACAGACACTCTGACAGACATTCATACGATTCCCCCATTTCGTGGGGGATTAAAAACAATATGTAAGTATATAACTTGTACCTTTTTGATAATTAGTCATGTGCATTTTGTTATAGATATTTTTTTGTACGGCATCATTTTCCATGCCACTGTTTTGTTATACTTGCTTTTGTTAGGATTTGTATTTTTCTGACTTCTAACTTATTCAAACTAGTACTAATGTAAACTTTTCAGTATGTAAATAATCATTGTTATACAATAATAGGAGTTTTTTCCCTTAATCTGACAAGCCTGGTTAATTAACCTATTACGCTCAATTTAAATACCAATATATCAATAAATACCTGAATGAAACACTTCAATTTTATATGACTAATTTGTCTGGGACTTTGCCAACAGCCAATTAATTTATTCATGTAAGAAAATAAGTTAATGAATTATTTAGCATCTGAATAAAGGTATGCATAAATCGGAAACATCAAACATGCTAAACTTCCATGGTCTAACAATACCAGGTCATGAAATGCATCCCCTGGGAAGGTCTGTCTCTTGCAAGGCCAACTCCTACCCTCAATGTAATGCCTACTACCACAATTTGTCAGCACATTTTTTCTATTGTTTCATACCACAATCATGCCAAAATCCTCTGCTAAAAAAGCACTGTCCACAATTGTCTTAAATAATACACAGTAGAAACAAATAATTTTAGATAAATGTCACCATATTTTGTTAAATCATTAAAATTTCAATTTACAGACACAAAAAGAAAACAGGCTCGCAGTGAAATACACGTTTTATTAACAGCAGGGCTATAGATAACTTTTGGGATATATTGGGTAATTCACCCCCTGTTTTTGACAACAATAGGGTTTTTGTAAATTTTATAGAGTTTTAGCAAAAATTCACCCCCTACTTTTGAGCTTAAATGAATGAACTCTGATCAGAAATTCAGTAATTGTTTGTTGTTTTGTACAGGTACCTTTTGAATTTCATTTGTATAAATAATATAGTAACCTTTGTAGATATTTATTATAGCATATGTCATTCCCTAAATTACCCAATTGAGTTAACAAACCAGGGTACAGGTCTAGGAATAATTACAATAATACCCCAAAGATTGATAATCGCTGGAAAGACTGCCTTCTTTTCTTCATACGACGGCATATAAACTACATGTATCTGGTACATTTTTGTATGGAAAATAACGAGTCTAAAAAATGCGCCCAATGTTCGTAAGAATTGCGTTTTGTGACGCAAGTTTTTTTTACGGGAATTACGTTATTAAATTTGTATTTGCGTTTTTGTACGCTTTATTTTGAATATAATTACGTTTTTGGTTATTCTCATTGCGTAATAATGCAAATACGCTTGTTATCTATAGCCCTGTTAACAGTAAACTACATCTATATATTAATGTTTGCAAATGACAAAAATGTTCCGTAGTCGGTAGTGTTTGTTACATTTGGAACAAATTAAATCATTTCGAACAAAAATAACACTTATTTTAGAGAAATGACAATAACTTGTGTACCTCTGTAATAACTACTTAGTAATATTGTAAAAGACTCTTGGCAAATCTCTACTTCTAAATGCTTTTGTTTAGTGTGTAAGAGTTTAAAAACAACAACAACAGCAACAACAAAAACAACATTAATCTATAATAAATACCATAAAAACAACAAAACCTTGAAAAAAAGAGTATTTTATGTATCTAACACAGCTTCAAAGACTTCACAAGATTATACATCAATTTAATCCTTTGTCAAGCATCAAATAACATGGCATTGATCAATGCTTTTTCAAAGCAACTGTTTACAATATCACATCACAAGGACAAATTTGATCAATAATGTATGTTGGTCTATTAAAAAAGTTCTTTGTCAAGAATAATGCATTTTTTCTTTCACCATTCTGGGAATGGGGCCCGGTCCCTATGAATTGGGAAAATTCACAGCGTATTGACTAAAATTGGGAAATAAGTCTAGTTGCTGTTTTGCTAAAAAATGCTTAAAATTGAGAATAGAAGTGTTTTTCAGTATTATTTTTAATAAGGTTGAACTGATATGGCTGGATGAGAAATGAACAAAGTATTTAAATATGGTAGATAAAGTATGGAACCAGGACAGTCAAAATAGTACCTATTTTTATCTTAACTTGTATTATTGTCCAAATGAAATCATCCCAGTGATTTCCATTGAAGCAGAATCCTGCATTTGGATGCAAACAAGTTGCAATTTTCTCAATTTTGACTACAGCAAAAAATTAGCCTTGCATCATTTTGACACATTTGTTTTCTACAATCCAACTTGAAAAAAGGACCAGAAATGATCATTTATGGAAATAAAAAAAGCTTTTGTGAAAAGTTTCATTCATTATTATGATAAATAAGCTATTACAAAACCTTAAACATGCATTTAGGAACACTTCAAGTTACTTCAGTATTTTGACCATTATCATTTTTATTTTGACCCCTCATTATTTTGAGACCTTGGGTCATTTTGACTCCTGGTCTTGAAAATCTACTGAAATCCCTGTCATCCAATTAAATAAAAACATCAATATTCTTCAAGACAATAAACTGCTCTAACAAACCATTCACTTTTCTTTCCCAATTTATATTATGAAATTTTCAGAATTCTTCCTGTCTCCCCAACCACTTCCAAAAACCCTTGTAAGTGTATGTTGTTGAATATTTGTTTATAGACATAGTAACTCAATTACTTGAAATATGGCGTTTTGTTTTCATTGTGTGCTCAATTTCTGCTCTTGACATTAACCTTTTAATAGTCATATAATATCAACACACTATTGGCTTAGAGTAAAACGCCTGTGCATAACTAATTTCTTTAAACATCCGTAACTGCGTCTAATTAGCAAACCAAACCTCAAGAGGAACTGTCATTGTGAGTTTCAATACATAACGATAAGCATTTTATTATCATCTCTTCAAAGGTTTTCCAATCTACTGAAGTTTTTAATGTTCAAAATACAACTGAAAAATGACAAAGAATGGATGTATCGATCCAGGACTGAATGTTGTTGAATCATGTTTATTTACAGATAGAAATAGTAACTCACTTACTTGAATTACGGCGTTTTATTTTCATCATGTGTGCTCAAATTCTGCTTTTGACATTAACACTTCAATTATCACATAAATCAACACACTATGTGCTTAGAGTTAAATGCTTTTGCATAATTCATTACATTTAGCATCCGTAACTGAGTCCAGTAAACACACCAATTCTCATGAGAAACTGTCATTGTGAGTTTCAATATATAATGATTAGCATTTTATTATCACCTCTTCAAAGGTTTTCCAATATACTTCAGACATTTACTGCTCAAAAAACAACTGAAAAATGACAAAGAACGGATAGTTATCTATGTATCAATCCAGGACAAAGACGAAGTATTTTCATCTATGTTAAAGAGCTCTTTTGGCATAAGGCCAGGTCCGTGTTTACAATTATAATGGCATTTTGCCATGTTTCACCAATACTAATCAATGCAGGCAATGGCGATTAAAAAAGAAACTGTTACAAACTTACTATAATTATTGTTTTTAAAGGATTGACTTTAATAATGTAGTCATGTTTTCAGGTAGAATTTGACTAACTTTGCCATTATTTAATTTTCAAACTTTCACAACTAGCGATAAATTTGAATGTACCATTTTTAAATCATGCTTGTGAATTTACAACATAACTTATTATATAACTTTGCTTTGAAAAAGAGTTTGGGACATACCCTGGTAAGACAAAAACAAACATGGGAAATCTGACTAAAGTTGTAAGCGACAATTTTTTCTTGCAAGTAAGACTGCATATCAGTCTTCAAAACCTGCACTCGTTTTCGCCAATCTAAGTAAAAACAAAATCGGGCAAAGCAAAAAGAAATCATCATGATCATCTGCTGCACGGAAGAAATATTCTTTCTTATAATTTTGACCTGTAAAAATGTTTATGGACAAAAACAAATATTAAAGTAACAAGCACAACGGGCTAGTTATTTCAAAATGCAAATTTTTAAGACTGAAAATTAAAGTTGATGAAGACTGGGACTCTCGGTATAAAGGTATAAATAATTATCACAGTTGATTGCCATTTGTCCATTCAGTTCTAATACCCTGCACATATGTTTCATTAATATTAATATTTGTATTAATTTTACAGCATCCAAGTATCAAAGCTCTGGTTTTGGTCAAATTGTAAAATAAATAGTTGTTACTTTTGAAATCCAAAATTCGTTGAATGCTATAGTCAACCTACCTTTGCAACGACCGTCACAAATTATGTTATAATTTAAACATTTACAAAAACAACAGACTATTTAATCTAAAACATTAAGAAGGGACATAAGTACAACAATTTACATTTGCCCTTTGGTCCTACTGGTTATGCCACTTACAGAGTAGAATGTATAGAGAATAGCATATCTGACTTGTCATAGTAGTTTGCTAATTTCTAAATACAGAATGTGTCCAAATTCTTGCATTGTTCAATACTGCAAGTAAAAGCAAATTACAAGCAATTAATTATTATCCCTAAAAGCATTTTATGATAAAAAAATATTTCAAGTTGGAATTACCATGACACACATAGCAGGACAATCCACACTGACCAACAAAAAGCAATCAAATGTGAAAGATCATTCAATGCGCTTAGAAAGCAATCAGAGTATGATTGAAAACTTCGCCTCTCAGACTGCCTAGCCAGGTAAATGGAGAGAAATCAGCCAATGAGAATTCATTAAAGCATTAATACATATACAGTGAGAAACATCTGTTTGGATGTTTGTTTGTTTGATTTTTTTGCTTTTTCAAAGGTATTTCAGTTTATCACATCGGTCAGTTTACCAACTCACTCTTTCCTGCATTGTTTGTTTTATTTTTTTTATTTTTCAAAGGTATTTCAGTTGATCACATCGGTCAGTTTACCCACTCACTCTTTCCTGCATTAGCTGGTGTAGGAGTTCTTAGTGCACACAACTACATGTATGCCAGTAACTGACAACCCAATTAGAGTAAGGGAGGGGGGGGGGGGGGGGGGGGGGGGGAAACGTAGAAATGATTTCATGACCAATCCAAACACAGCAAACACAGGTTAATGTGCCCTGTAAAATGAATTTGGTTTGGTGCACCTGCACTCATTCCAAATATACTGTGACTAAACTATAAAGAAAGCGGCTAGTTCAAAAAGCCAGGTCAGGTTTTTTCTAACGACATTTCTCTCAGAGTTTGTGTTTTCACTCATATGCAGGTTGGAATATCAAAAAGAATTAAAATAATTTCTCTAAATTTTCATCAGAATTTTATTTTTCTTAAATACGAGTCTTCTATACACCTGATTAATATTTTGCTTTGTCATATTTTTGAGTTGCCTTAATAATATAATAACCTTCAATCAAAATTACACAAGGGGCCTTGCACTGATCATTTTGGAAACA
This sequence comes from Dreissena polymorpha, assembly GCF_020536995.1. Taxonomy (NCBI): domain Eukaryota; kingdom Metazoa; phylum Mollusca; class Bivalvia; order Myida; family Dreissenidae; genus Dreissena; species Dreissena polymorpha. Next base: position 57,678,032 of record NC_068366.1, on the reverse strand, counting down.
AGTCTTATTTTATTTATGTGAGCTTGTAACACTTGTTTGGTTTCAATCAACAAAATACAAATTCTAGCTTGTTTAGTTGAACTGCTACTTTCCATGACTGCTCAATGAGCTGAAAGTTGGAAACAGAAATCTCATGGTGAGACACTGTACCAAAAAATCTCCAGTCATCTGCTGCAGAAATACAGAAAGACTACATCACAATCAACCGGCCAGAATGTATTACAAACAGAACAAATTAAGTGACTAGTTGTAAATTTCACTATTTGCATAAGCTGAATATTATTGTGTTTGAATATTCAATAGAAATACGCACACTCATCTTTACTGACAAGCAGGCCTGATATACTTACAAAAACAAGAGGGCCACAGGCCCTTATGCGCTCATCTGGGTCTCAAGTAACTTTACTGTTCTGAGCAGGTAGGGTTCACAAGGTTACAGAGAAAACAGCCCCAACATGTGGCAGCAATTTGAACAACCACAATAATTTTTAAACTCATCCCAGATATTATAACACATTTTTTATATTCTGAGCAAGTTTCATGAGTGGGTCAAAAATATGACTTGTATAGTTTTCAAATACAGTCAATCTTGTGCTTGCGACCACTTGAATTAAGTGACTTTTGTCTAATGCTACCACTTTAAATGCCGCCCGAGCGTTTTACCTATGTTTTCATATTGTATTACGCGACTTTTGTCTTACGTGACCTGCGACCGCTGATTTTAGTGTGTTTTGATGTCCGAGTCTTGAATTAAGTGACCGCTTTAAGGTAAAAGTGGTAAATCTGTTGACCGTTCAGGGACAAATCAGTGTTGATTGTTTATCTAAGCCAATAACTCGAACGATGACACCTTTGTTGTGATTTCACACCTGCCATTTTCCTTTGTCTCGATGACCGGTTTTAATGCTGATTGCGTATCAATTTTTGGTGTTGAATAATACAGTGAGGTATTGCCAACAGTATACGGGTTAAAGAGTTAACTATCTGGGACGTTAAGTGACAAATTTGATCGCTGATTTTATTGCAGAAACAATGCGCAGACGCGACAAACATTTTCACAGTGTTCTCAAGAGGTGTAAAAAATAAACTATTAATCCGTAACATGTAGCGAAATCTGTTCATTAAAAAATGTAATTGTTATAATGCTTATTAGTTTGTGTTAGCAAATTTTCCAATCAGGCGTGTTTTTTAGTTTTCATTCAAGGTGTTTTATTTATTTCCCTATGTACAATAATCGAGTCAGATATATATAAGCTTACATGCAGAAATTAAAATGTCAAAACGGAAAGTATTAACGTTAAATGAGAATCTTCGGGTATTGGAAGTGTCAAAGAGTAACAGTGCATGTAAATTTAATCGCGAATGAGTTTGGAGTCGGAAAAACCCATTCTCCGTGCAAACCATTTACATTGTATTTAGAATTAAAGAGAACAAATACTTATTTTAAGTAAAAAATTGTTTTATTCATTTTATTTATATTTAGATTCATTTGATTACAAAAGCAGAAATCGCTGTGTCAAAAAGAGATCATTCGATATCTGAATTTTAAATCAACGGTCCGCATTCATCACAAATGGCCTTTTTTTTAATTTAAAGACCATTTTATTAAGAGACCACTTTTGGTTACTCCCTTTAGTGGTCTCTAAATACAAGATTGACTGTATATAGCAAAAGTTAACTATATCAAAACTTTCCAGCATCATGCTGCCATGTTTTTTGATGGACCAGAACTCTTCCTCACCAATAAGACATTTTTAATTGACCAAGTAGTGACCTAGTTTTTTACCCAAATTGTCCTTGTTTTAAACTTAGCTGATATTATTTGCAAAAATGACCTGAACAAAATACTTGAAGATTGGGCAATAAATCTGTTTTCTTGACTGTTCACATGCTTTTTCTTTAATTTGACCGAGTGAAATCATGTTTCACCCCAAATGACACAGTTGCAAACATAGCCACTATATAATTTAGAGAAATTTAATAATCTAAACAAAACTCTACATGTATCCATCAGTATTCAATTGCTGAATTTTATTGAAAGACACTTGTATAACAGCATAGTATGTGCAAAAGATAGTACTTAGCTAAACATTTAAGCCAATCACTGAATTATTATGATTTAAATGTAATTGTTTACTGGTTATGGTAAAAGAAGGCAGAAGAACCATTCTTGCTAGTGTTGAAATAAACTAAAACTGTAGCAAGATAAACACAATTGTTTGAAGACTGTAACAGTTATAATAGTATCCTATCCATTACAGTGTATCAATCGGTTAAAGAAATGAGTAACAGAATTTCTGAATTAATGCAAACAATTCAACACAATAGATGAATGTGGTTACATTGTATCGAGACGCCACACCAAAAAGTACTGAATTGCAATAGGCATTAGCTAAAAAAACTTAATCTTGTTATTCACTGAACACATATTATTCAAACTTCAACAGTAATTTAACTTTTAATAACTTCTATTTACAATTTAACATGTTTCTGTTCTATTGCATGGTCATTCTTTTTTTGTGCAACATGTGCACATATAAGTGCTGAGCTCAAGAGTTTTATAAACACAAAATGCACATTTTTAAAAATTAATTTTGGAATTTATTCTTCTAAAATAGAAGTCCAATCAGGACGGGGTATTCCCACTTAACATGTGTATATTGCCTGTCGCGATCTACGAGCACAGTTCCAATGCTAGAAAAAAAATGAAAATAAATCAAAGAAATGAAAGTGTTTGCATTTTATATGGAAATTTAATGAAGATGACCAATACATTGTATGGAATATGGATACATTTGGATTATTGTAGTTGAAGAAATATTTTGAAATGTAATTATACATGTTTTTTCCTCATTCATTTGTGTTTGAATTTATGTTCATGCTTAGTAATGATAGTGAAACAAAAAACTTGGGAGCGCATGTCATCACAAGAGCCTTGTTTGTAATGTAAACAAAATGATAGATACCTGGAGATGCTCAATATGAGTGAATTGTACAATATGAGAAATTCTATTAAGTTGCATATGTTAAGCATACATGAAAAAACACATATATGCCTTTATCATGGAAAACTAGCACTTGAAAGACTTATTCTAAAACTAACATACTGCTGTCACTTACCTGAACGTGAAAAATTTCCATGCATTTGTAATGATAACGTTTGAACGATTTTACGACCATTGGAAATTTAACTTTCAATTACTACTTTAGTGTTAATCACTGAATATTTCACCATTTACATACATTTTCAAGTCATATTCGTGTTTTAAATGAAAACAACTACCCTTGTAACAAACTCAAATTAAAAACCCAATTTATAATGCCTCTGTCAGTATTGAAAAAATATTGTTTTAAATGTCGTTTACATTAGCAACCCAATTTGTAACCGATTGTGTTACAATACATTTTGTATGACACACATAGAAGTCTATGAACGTAAAGCATGAGAATCAAACATTTTATTAATGTAACATTAAATTTAGGTCAAGTGATGACATGGGCAAATACAAACAAACAAGTTTAATCATGTCAAACAAACTACCTTTGTCCGCCATTTTCAATATTTGGAATTATTTTGTTCATTTTGTAACAAACGCCACCATTGGTCAAATAAATTACGTGGATTATCCGGAGCTCTAGATGTCAATTTATACGGTATACATCGGGACTAAAAAGTCCGATAAATGCAATTATATTTTAAGGAATGTTAGATTGTGATAGTTAAATCTGTCACATAAACAACCATACACTTTTAATTATATATAACGGACCATAACTTTTCTCTTTGGTAAACAGGAGAGATAATCATTAATGTCAAAATCATAAAAATAGGAATCAAACGTCGATTGTTTCCTCGTTTATGTGTTCCTTTTACAAATATAAAAAGCATGGAATGGGATATGTAGCAAAGAAACATATTGAACTGATGTTTATTAAAAAATCCCAATTATTCGTCAGTTGATTGAAAAAAAATCAAAATTATACGTCCTCAGCAAGGATCAATATGCTACCATCAATTTCAGCACGTGCCATGTACATCACAGGTGGTTAGCGTGTGGCTATGATATTAATTAGTTAAAACATCATTTTGAATGATAAATAAGCATATTATAACGAAAAAATAAATTTTATGAAAAAAAAATTTTTCACTATCAAATATATGTATGACAAGGTATGCAACTCAAAATCACCACAAAACGGGGTGCATCGCTTTGAACAGCCATATCTTCATCAATTGTGCAGCGATTTTCACGATCTTGGTCTTATTCAACGCAGAAATGAATTTCCTTTCTGGAAATGTATATGTCTTGCAATATTTTTACAAATGCTGGGTTACTTTTAAGAAATAGCACGATACACAACTCGCATGACCCAGTTGACAATGATCATGCAGTCGTTATGAATGAAATCACCAGTTGTAAAGACACACCTCCGCATTGGACCAATGAAATCACTCGTGTGTTTAAAATGTCAGTTAGTTGAAATGTATGTAAACAAAGGTTTCAAACGGCGCTGGACAGTTAGTCTTGATGCATAATGTAACGACAAGAACGGTAATAATATTTTTTTCATACGTTTTATTGAATTATGGTATCGAGGTACATGAACTTTGTAGGGAAGATGCCCTTTACTCCGTGAAGATTTCAGTCTTAAAGGCTGCATGATCATTGTCAACTGGGCCATGCGAGTTGTGTATCGTGTTTTTTCTTAAAAGTTGACCCAGCATTTTGTAAAAATGTTGCAAGACATATAGATGTGATGTACATGTGTGCTAGGAGCGAACAAACCAACTTTTTAAATGGTATTCATTTAAATAAATTACAATTGCATTTTTCAATAATGGTTGCATCATTTAATATAAATATTGGATAGGTTTGTTGAACAAATAAATTGATGCCATTCGCAACTTTTAATTTCCAGCGATTTTGCAAAAACAATTATTTGAGGTGTACCTCGCTTAAAAAAGCTTAATTATGTTATGATCTGTAATCTGTCAAGATATGTTCATGGTTGCGAAGGTAATGCAATTTTATATCACAACACAAAATTTCAAAAACATAATTTTCATTTTTAAAATGTTAAATTGTTTAGCTAGTTTTGAGTTTAAGCAATAGACAGTGCTGACCACGCACTTGAAAAAAAAAATAATTCGCTTAAGTGTGTATTGTCACATAGCGATTTTTGTCGGCGCGGAAAATGTTCAGCGACAAATGTGTTACAGAACAAGTCATATTATCCCGTATAAGTAATTGGATATTGTTTATAGTAAAGCGTTTGCCGAAGGAAGACATATAGTAGTTCCATCGTCCATGGTTGCGTTAGTTGTTGGCCGAATAGTTTCGTATTCCACGTTTAAATTTCACTTACACAGGAGGACTTTCAATAGCTATGTATTATGAGCTATCTGGATTATGAACTCCAGTGTCCAGTATGAGCTATAACTCTACTTGTATTTGTATTATTATTTCACATGACCCGACGTTGAATCGCGCACAACCATATGCTTCTCGGTGAGAGGTCGACGTAAGGTAATGTAAGGTCAAGTTTAATGATCTTTTATTTCTAATGTGTAACTTTATAGCGTATCTGATGATGTTAATGTCATTTTGGACTATTTCTCCAGTTGTTACAATAGGATATGCCACGTGCCATGCTCCTTTGCATAGGTTAAAGTTCAATGTGAGTGGTCATGGTGAAATGTAATTAATTTTATTTATGTAAATTCACTCCATATCCCATAGCAAGCATCTAGTTCAGGGGCATATGCCACTTATTTATTGTTATGTAATACGCCTTGTTTATTTAAAGTTTGTCACAAAAGCAAATGTAAAATATTTCATTTTTTATGTTTTAGATACATATTTTAATGTTATTATAAAATTATACGTGATACTTACGAAGTTCTATTGAAAAAAGCAAATAATGAAAATTAAAATATATATATCGGGTGAGGCATTCTTCATCCTATGATTCGTATCCGTTTCTTTTTAAACAGAACACCAACTATAAACAATAAATGATTACAACTGTGATCACCGCCTTGGTACAGTCAATGCCAGGCAATTGGGTTTAAAATGGCCCAAGGGTTAATCATACCACACACTTACCCTATGATTATATAAAAACCAAGTGAGCGTCTTTAAAGACCTCAATAAAATTAGCGTATGCAGACAAAAATGGAAACATTAACGCTTGAGTTCAATGTTGCACACATATGGTTAGGGTATGTGTACAGTAACGATCGGAAATATATTAAAGGATCCGTCCAACGTTTTGGTAAATTGACAAAATTAAAAAAAAGTTGTTTCAGATTCGCAAATGTTCGTTTTAGTTATGATATTATTTAGAAAATAGTAATACAGACCATTTACCATGCTCTTAAATATCCGTTGTATGCATCTTTTGACGATTTGAAAACCTGAACATTATAAAGCGTCGTGCGACGCGAAACGATTGAATAATTTGGAAAGTTCTGTTGTTGTAGTTATATTTTGGGAAACTACGAGGATTGCTTATAAAGGTAAAAAAATACATCCGCTCTAAGCATGAGCATGGATGGTCGAGTGGTCTAGGCGGAAGACTTTTTACTCCAGGACTCCAGGGGTAGTAGTTCGAGCCCTGTTGGGGGTTACTTTTTTCCTTTTTTTAAAATTGTATTCTCGTTCTTTTACTGGAGATTTTAGGCAAAATATTTAAATTTATTAATATAAAGCTCAGTTAAATTATCCTAAGGGATATTAAATAATTATATCTCTCTGATTATACTCCTTTAATGGACGTTTCGGCATAATGCCTTTATCAAAATTCCATTGTTTTGATAAAGGCAATATAAAGCATTTAATGACATGCTTCAATACATGCCAAAATCTGTTGTAAGGCCCCTTTAAAACAATTTGAGGATATGGTAGGTTTAAAAGTTATTAATGTACAAAAAACTACGATTTGTCTATTAAAAAATAGTTAACTATCACTCCATGCATCTACATAAAATTAAAGATGAACGCTGTAAAACAATGTTTGTAGTGGCGTATGCTTGTTATAACGTCATCATTAAATAAATAAATACATAAATAGATGGGACCGGAAGAACTGAAACGGAAAAACGCGTTCATTTAATATGCTGAATCTGTATATTTTCCTTTGTTAGCTATTGTTTCAAAAATATTTTTTGCCATGATTCACATTCCATAAACCCATTGGAAATATTGATGTGTTGTTCCATCCTTCATGGCTTTATTTATTTTGATTGCCCGCTTGAAAATTGTCGTCGGAAATATTTTTGTACACGTCGACACGCTGACACGGAAGGCTCCGGAGCCCCCGTCATTCAAATACAGGAATCGAATAACCATCAAAATGTAAATACAGTAAAGATACGTTTAGACGGCCAGATTAAAAGGCAATAAAACACTCCTAAATTATCAGATGAATTCAAATCATTTACGGACAGTAATTTTTATGTGGATCTTCGGATAAGAATGCGTTAATTTGCAAAACAATTACATTATTTTAAAGGTTCAGCATCTTTAAAGACCAACCAATGCAAACAAGGCACAAAAACCATGAGGACAAAAACGTATTCGATAAAAATCCCGCTACATACATATTCCAGCACGTTGTACAATCTAGGAATTTGATAGTTGCAGTGAATTTCTTTCATCATAGATTTTTTTGTTTACAAAATACGTGCCGTGTTTGGACCGAAATGGTTTGATTTTCGTTATTACGAATAAAATGTTGTTGAGCGACGGGAATTTGATTAGCACCGAAAAGCTATTGCTTTAAAGCCGAATCCTGAAGCTTTTTGAGGATAACGTGTATTTGCATTTATGACCCTGTGTTGAGGAAGATGCTAATGAATCATCATTCGCTCTCGATGCATGTATTTGCACTTGATATTTTTTTGAAAGCGTGTTCATAGCGGTGTCTGTTGCTTGGTCGTAGAATCAAGGGAATAACCTTATGGTTCATATGCCATTTTTCTGGACAATATACGGCGCCGACTAACGATGACATTGAAACGAAAGCTTGCTATACATACCGAAGCGAAGTATTTCAAAAGCACCGACTAGTTCCGTGCCCTAACACGTGTGTTTGCCGCTTCAAGGAAACCGTGATTCATTATATTTTATAATAATGTTAAATGTATAATGTCAACAAAATTTAATGAGCATCTTCTTGATACATCAATTAATCTATGTAAGTTTTAGTCACACATATTCAGCAAAATTGCAATTAGAGCTTTATTTTTATCATTTGAGTGGTGTCGGTTTAAAGTTCCAAGAAGCCACATCAAGCAAACAAAGACGCTGCGTTGTTCTCGAAACGGTATTATATCAAAAGGGGTAAGGGTACCACCTGAGAGTCTAAAATTTATACGCTTTACCACTCATCATTTGGGCATGTACGAGAAATGCGGAAAGTAAAATTCGGGATATATGACAAGTAACAACGATTCATGTTTTACTGCCCCCCTCCCCCCTTCCCCCCACCCACCCACCGACACACACACACATAAACAAAGGATCATTTAGGAATTGGTAAACAAATAAGCTTGACTTTATTAAGTTAATTTTTAACGAAGACAAAGACACAATACGAACAATCATCTATTTTTAAGGAAAATCTTAAAATGCTTCTCATAATTGGCGCCGCTAACTAAACATGTTCAGTCGATGCCGATGGAATGCTTTACTTAGCCTGTATCTGTCTCTTCTATTTCCGCTTTAAAGATGAAGTAATGTTTTCATTGTGAAATCGTAAACGTATCTTTGTCAATCACCTTTGTCCATGCGTTTAACAAATAGAAAACATGATTTGCCATTTAAATGATATTTATCACATAATCGTTTGTTTGTATTTTATCTTACAGGATCGAACTTTGTTCGTTCAGCGGTTTTAAAATCTACCCTGGTCACGGGAAAAGGGTCGTCAAAACTGACGGCAGGGTAAGTTGTCATCTTTCGTACTGCTCCTGTGAAGATGCGAATATTTTTTCCTATTTAATTGAATTTCAGTCAAGATCAATTACGGTACTGGACGTGTTTTTTCGTTTATTTTTAGTTGACAGCTCGAAAAAAACATGATATTATCGAGTGAAAACAAATTATTGAATGTATTGGCACTTTTTGACATGTACAGTCGATTGGTGTATAGCGGATTTTAGTGAGTAACGGATAGCTTAAACGTTTTTTGAAAAATACTTTTATTTATGTTAAGATTTATAGTTTTCTATTAATTGAATACAAAAAGCCTATCATTGTTAAGTCGATTCATGTTTTTGTTGATGTGTGCAAAGACCTATAGATAACACAGATTGGAAACTCCTCTTCGCGATAGCGATATGCGATAATATCTAACGGCAGACGCGGGTCACGTGACATTGATTTTGGAGATGCCGGTGTACTTGTAGATTCTTCCCTGTTCCAGCTACTGTCGGCCATTTTGTTATAAAGCAATCAATTATTCTTCGTAATTAGTCGTTAATATTTGTTGTCGTAGGGTATTCTGAGCATGATCTGGAAGTAAATATTATATTGATATTGTTATTAACAATCTTAATGTGTTAATTAGTGTTTTTAGCGCTCGGTTGTCAGTTTGCAGAGCAATGAATGTCTGAAAGCGCAACGTTACGAACTTCGCGTAGTAGTAGTAGTGAGCAAAGGTGGTCGCCGAAAAAAGACATATTGAATATTTTTTTTGTGTGAATAAAAATAAGTATTTATTTTCTGTGTTGATAATTCTTTAGGTTTTGGTAGTTGTTATTCTTATTAATTATTAATTTATCGGAATTTAAAAGAGAACACTGGATTCGTTCATGTTCGATAATTTTTGAAAAATTGAAAGGCCCGAAGCATTTTTTTTTAAACATCTTCATTAAGCATCACATATTGATAACGTAAGATTTTTATGCTAGGTGAGATGTTAATCTATGTATGATTTATAAAAAGTAGACGAAAATGAGGTATTTTAAAGGATTTTGCCTTTGTACAATTTGTACTATTTTATACTGTTATTCCATTCAATCATTTTTCACACCTGTCGCCAAAGTCGTTTGTTTCTTTTTGACAAACTTTTCTAGTTCTCATCCCATATCGTTGAAGTAAGATTTTTATGCTAGGCAAGATGTAAATCTAAGTATAGATTTAAACAAACCAGAAGAAAATAATCAATTTAAAGTATTTGGCCTTATACAATGTTGGTACAATTTTAAGCTCTTTTCTTCTGTTGTACAAGATTGCTGTCAAACGTGTTTTTGTTCTTTTTGATAAACTTTTTCATTTTTCATCCCAAATAGATTAAGTCAGATTTTTGTGCTCGGTGATATGTTAATCTAGGTATGAATAAACTAAACTGGAGGAAAAAGTTAATTTTAAAGGATTTTGACCTTGTACAAAGATGGTACAGTTTTAAGCTCTTTTACCCTATTATACACACATGTCGTCAAAGGTGCTTTGGTTCATTGTGAAAAACTTCGTCATTATTCACCTCAAATCGAAGAAATAAGATTTTTATTCTGGGTAATATGTTTATCTTGGTATGAATAAAAAACAAGATGAAAGTACAATGTATGGGTTTAAATTCTCATTTAATATCTTTTATTAGTATTACCAGTTTTCCTGTCAATGTTACACATGCAAGTTAATATACAAACATATTTTAACAGATAGCTGTGAGATTACTATTTAAACACAAACAAAAGCTGTGAGATGACTATAATTCGCCGGCCGCGGCCACTGATCACACAATTAAAATCAATCAACAACGCAAACTGATAATTGAAGTTAGGATCCCTTCTTTTAATTAATTCTCAAGAATAAAGAAAAAACACACAAAGCATCTTCTTCAGTTCGCTAATTGATCCGACGATTAACACGCGCGTGAAATGTTGTTGTTTTTTTCTTTTCGCGAAATCCTAGCCCACGATACTGAAAGCTAAATTTAATTACCAAAAGAAAAAAACTGGATTACAAACAAAAATTTAATTACCTATAACTCGTGAATAAGATCTAAATAAAAAGAGAATTAAACAATTGAAAAAATCTACCCTTCAATATTGAAATAAGTCTAACTGAAACCGTTTTTGGATCGAACGATCATAGCATTTATTATACTGTAATGTTGTTTTAATCAGAGACATAGATCTATGAGTCCACATATATCTATCCGTTTTGAAATAATTATATTTAATAAGGTTTTAACTGTTTGAAAAACCAAATTATACAAGAATATTTTATCAGCAAAGCCTTTCAAATAAACTATTCAACAGCATTCTCGCCGCGATTTGGAAGTTCTTAGCGCTATTTCTTCAACGATCGCGGCATTATAAATTCTTATTGTAGGTAAATAAAATCGAGATTTTATAAGAAAAAACATAATTACCCATGTTTCTTTGAAACTTTATTTTATAAAAATCGGATCATTATTGACCAAGTTACAGCCGCCTTTCATAGCGCAGTAACATTTTCGCATAACTTTGCTCAAAGACCTATAGATAACAATCTATAGGTCTTTGCTTTGCTCGATAATCGTAGCCGTTGCTACTGACGCGTCGCTATCTTATCGCAATCGTGATACACCGGCTATCTCCGGACTACTCCAATTGATTCACGGAATAAATCGTCTGCCGATCCTCAGTGTACTTATCGGTTTCTCGACCACGTGACCCCGCCAAGAGATAGCCCGATAAGGCGCGAAGTTTCCAATCTGTGTTATCTATAGGTCAGGGGTGGCGAAATCTCAAAAAACTATACTTGTCCACGGACAACCATTTCGGAAATTTAACTTGTCCGTTGCTGAACTACACTTGTCCGTTAATGTTTATATAAATTATATCCGCATTTATTGATTAATGTTAAAAAGTGTGGAATATATCAAAATGAGTATGATTTGTTTGTTTTGTTTATAATTGTATTTCAATGGTACATTCATTATAGCAGTATATTATAAACAATATAAAGACTTTCTCAAACTTTAAATCTTGCGAAGCTAGTGTTATTAAAACATGTGCTGAACATAAGTACATTGTAATCTTAACAAATTAAACTAGTCCAATATGTGGACCTCTTCAGACTGAGGCTCGGCTACTGGTAGCAATTTGATTATATAAACTGGTAACCATTGAAAATCTGTTAGCCAAGTTTCTTGAAAAGTTTTGGTGCGTTTACTTAGATCATATTTTTGATCATAATCTTTCTTAGTTTTTTGGGAGGTGGGCTGCTCAAAGCTTCGGGTTTCTGCTCCTTTGTTGAAGATTAAAAAAGTCGTCTTAAATAACAAGGTAGACCGTGTTTTGATTATCTTAGATTGATACTTTTTATTTCCGTCTGATTGTAAAAATAAAGAAACCAATCTGTACACTGTCTAACAGTCGGGCCGAATGTTGAAAATGCGGCGTGCACAGGAAAGTGCACGTATTTTAGCTTGATTGCTCCGCAAATAGCACTGACAATGTAATCGCGTGTCAACATCCGGTTTTGTAAAACTTAATTATGGCTTTAATACAATGTAATTTTGTATACCTGGACGCGACTTTTAAAAAACTTGTTGTCCACGGACAACTTAATTGAAAAAAATCAGTTGCCCAGACAAGCAAATGTACGACTCGGGCAACTCGGACATTTGATTTCGCCACCCCTGTAGGTCTTTGATGTGTGTCAATGTTTACACCTGTTTCTTTTTCGAAAGCAAAACAAGGTCACGTTATGTACGCACCATTTTTGTGACGACAGGAAAAGTGCAGACGAATGGTTTCTTGAATTTTGCAGATTTTGTTTGGTAAACATAATGTTCATTGATGTAATATTTTAGTATTATGTGTCCTTTACAAACGTAAGAATGCTCAGAAACCAAATTGATGCGTACCATAGAAAAAAGCATGAAAGCTGCAACTCGGGATTTAGTGAATAACGGACATGTGGGGACCCATATTCAGGAATGTGGGGATTGTCTCAAAATAAATATAAACTCAATTGAAGTTGTCCAATACACATGTGTTAAGCGTGTGGCTATGATATAAATAAGTAAAAACATAATTTTTAATGAAAAATATTCAAATTATAACGAAAAATCAATTTCTCTGAAAACATATTATCCGCAATCAAATCTATATATAGATTCAACTCAAAATGACCCGAATATAGGGTGCATCGCTTTGAATAGCAATTACTTCATGAATTTGCAGCGATTTCCATGCATTTGGTCTTATTAAACGCAGAAATGAATTTCCTTTCTGGAAATGTACATATATTGCAATTATTCTTTACAAATGCTGTGTCAAATTTCAAGAAATAACACGATACACATGTAATCTGATAAAGACCTAAGCGATCCGGTAATGGCTGAATCAGCGTACCATGAAATTCGCGCTGTTAACAATAATATTTTTTGGAAATTTAAAACCGCTGGCATGTTTCAATAGGAAAGACATGTGTCTATCTAGGTTTAATGGTTTAATTACTGAATGCATGGTGTTTACGTTGAAATGAGACTCGAAGCTATCCGTTATACACCAATCAACTGTACTTGTAAGTTGTATATGTAGCCTGTACACTAAACCCATTTATTTATTAAATGGAGAAAAAGGCATGCAACACAGTCTTTGAAGAATATTACGCATGGTTCGGATATCAGTTTGGCAAAAAATGGGCAAGAGTAGCCTATTCAAAGTTTCGATTGATTTCAGTCTGTTCTTTAGCCGTTTAGGGAGTCAATGGCAATTTTTGTTCCTATGGCATCTTTGTGTCACTGTTTATTCAACACACTTCTTTTGTACAGCATTTGAACTCTCACGTTCCCTAAGGACTTGCAGTTGTCTTAAAGGAATTAAACATAATTGCATAGTATTTAAACTTATGAATTTTCAAATCTTTAATAAATGGTGAATCTAGTTCAAATTCATCAATTTGGATACTATACACTCTTTTTGGTTTGAAAGACACAGATTCAGACCCAGTGTTATGTATTCTCTTTTGCTTTGGAGTTTAGATGTGAAGTGATCACAGCGTGTAAAACATGTAGCTACTAAGACAGTGCCCAATATAAACCACATGTGGTATGGCCCTGAATGCATGCACAATTTTTGTTTATTTCTTGGAATTTTTTTCAACCCAATTTATTGATGTGATCTGCTTTTGAATCTCCAGTCACCTACATTTATTGACTGCTTAATTTGTGCTTTTGATATTTATCATAATATTGAAAATTATCTTTGTTGCTTCAGAATCAAATTACTGCAGTCTGGTATTTTGTCTCGTTTTCTAATAATATGTTTAAATGCCCGTTTTAATATCCAGTAAGAAATAACAACGTTTTACATCCAATACAATTAAGACTTACTCTGTACTTTTTATCTGAGATCTTTCCCTATATAACAACTGTCTTTTGCAGGTTTTCCAGTTCATTAACGGAAAATGTGAGGCTGCTCACCTTGGCAAGCGGAACCCCCGCAAGGTAAACTGGACTGTGCTGTACCGCAGGAAGCACAAGAAGGGTCTGACTGAGGAGACGGCCAAGAAGAGGACACGCAGGACCACCAAGTTCACCCGCGCCATCACTGGAGCCACCCTCGGTGACATCATTGCCAAGAGAAACCAGAAGCCAGAAGTGAGGAAGGCCCAGAGAGAACAGGCCATCAGGTAGTGTGGAATTCATTTGTAATAAAATGGTGCTCTAGCAGAAGTTTTATGCTGATCCTGTGATATATGGTATTAAACCTCCTGACCATTTTATGCTACCCGAAATAAAATTTCGGCGGAGCATATTGTTGCCAGTTTGTCCTTCCTTCCTTCCTTCCTTACTTCCTTCCTTACTTCTTTGCGTCACACTTTTGTTACCGTTTCTCATAGCGCCTTCAATACTTTACCGATCTCTTTCATATTTGGCATGTAGGTACCTTGCATGGACCTCTACCTTTTGATGAGGTTTGAGGTCACTGGGTTCAAGGTCAAGGTCAACGAGGCTAATAATAGATTTTCTGTTACGCTTTTGTTACAGTTTCTCATAGGGCCTTCACTACTTTACAGATCTCTTTCACATTTGGCATGTAGGTACCTTGCATGGACCTCTACCTTTTGATGAGGCAGGTTTTTTTTGGCCAGATTTTATAGCCGAAATTCGGCTTTGTTCCCAATCCCAAAAAGTATACTTTTTCCCCAAAATGTGGTAAGAAATTACCAATTTCCCAAAACAAAATTATATATTTATTTTTTTTAAAGAAGTGTCTAATGCTTATTTTATCTCAATTTTAATTCAATTACATTTAACAAAGTATTATCTGATTTTGTTCTTTTAATTTGAATGATTATAAAGAGTTATATCAAATTTAGTATTTCCCTAATCAGTGGACATTTCGTGTGAAAAAAAAAGGCTAATGAATTTATTTTCCCAATTTCATGAAAATGCCGATTAAATTCCAATTCCAAAGCCATGGGCTATCTTCCCAAAAAGTGGAGAAAAAACCCTGTGAGGTTCGAGGTCACTGGGTTCAAGGTCAAGGTCACCAAGGCTAATAATAGATTTTTTTAGGTGGTCATTAACACATAGATTGACGAAGCACATCATCGGGGAGCATCCATCGTTTCCAAGGATACTTGTTATACATTTGTATTTAATCATCCTCTTTAGTTTAAGTAAAGTGTTTAAAAAGTGGGCATGTGGACATACAGGATCAACAGCCCTCCTGAATACATCTGCGGACATCTTTTGTCAAAGGGTATTTCACCTACTGACCATCATGATTCATCTTTAATATTTGAATTTGACTATAGTATTTGGTAATGTGTTCATGTGAACAGATATGCAGGGGTTTTCTAGCCATTTTGGGTAAAGGAGTCATTTCAAATTGTTTTTTTTTTTAATGGATAAAATGGCAAATTTGGGAAGTTTTTTACTGGCCAATTGGACCGAATTGTTTTTTTTATCTACAAATATTTACATATCAGGACAAAATCATATAAATTATAAATCAAATTCAGATATAATAATCATAAGACACTTCTTTCTAAAAAAAATTATTACAATACCAGTTTGGGATTGGGTCTGTTTGCTTTGGGATCCGGTCCGTGTTATGACATACCCTGATAGGACATACATTGGTAAGGGCCCTTGCTACACTTTGGGGGATTGGGGCCGGGCCCTTAGAGGGGGGATTTCACGTCGTTTTCGGGGAAAAGGTGAATTTTACAAGATCTTTTCACCAATCATTCAACACTTAATATTGTTCTATTTTAATGTAATTTACATAAATATACATTTAATCAAAGGTTTATAGCAAGGTACCAGCTGGCAACATAGGTATAAAAGTAAATAAATATTATTTTTTTGTTTTGGAGGGGGGGAATTTTTAGGTGAAATAGGGGGAAAAAGTATACTATATTAAGGTGGGAATTGGGCCGAATTTCGGCCCCAAAAACGGCCAAACGAGGGCCCTGTTGGTCCAGATAAAGTAGTGTGCTTATGTCTTTTTATGCCCCCGGATTGAAAGATCGGGGGTATATTGTTTTTGGCCTGTCTGTCTGTCATTGTGTCAGTCAGTCAGTCATTGTATGTGTGTGTCACAAAACTTTAACCTTGGTTAAAAATTTTATAACTTGCAATATTGAAGATAGCAACTTCATATTTGGCATGCATGTGTATCTCATGGAGCTGCACATTTTGATTGGTGAAAAGTCAAGGTCATCCTTCAAGGTCAAAGGTCAAATATCATTGTATATTTCTTTCCTAAAACTTTAACCTTCGTTAACGTTTATCATAACTTTTTTATATTGAACATAGCAACTTCATATTTGGCATGCTTGTGTATCTCATGCAGCTGCACGTTTTGAGTGGTGAAAGGTCAAGGTCATCCTTCAAGGTAAATTTTTTTTTTTAAATTCATTTCTCCATTCAATCTCTTACTTACTTCTCGTGGAGCTGCACATTTTGAGTGGTGAAAGGTCAAGGTCATCCTTCAAGGTCAAAGGTCAAATATATGGCTTCAAAGCGGCGCAATAGGGGGCATTGTGTTTCTGACAAACACATCTCTTGTTTCAAATAGCAACAATATGACAAACATTGTGACAGCTTTTCAAAGTTGGCGATTTGTTAGTCATTTTTTTCTGGGCATAATATACAGGCCTTGGAAAAAAATGCCAGAGCCACTCGCCCTGCAGGACAATCCATTCGCCCTTGTCTTTAATCTTCTCGCCCTGCATTAGAAAAAGTATCTATAATTATAGTAATGATCAACCTGAACCTTTTTCTAAACTTAAAACTATCATCTGACTTTGTCTCATTGTAATATTAAAAACAAACATCTATAAGCCATTTCTATAGTTACATGTAATCAATTAGCAGTCATTCCTAAAATTAAAATGTATTGCCGGCCAGAAGGTCCTATAATCATGTAGCCTTTGCATGCCCGGACTGATCATTTCCGGCTCAACAAATACAAATGATCAATGAAGACAAAAATGATATTTGTTTACAATATTTTAATATTATTATAGTAAGAAACTATTTAATATCAATATTCATAAATGTCACTGACAAATAATTAAACTTAATTCTGAGAGTTTCACTTTATTTATAACATTGAGAGCAAGTTAAAAATTCAATTAAATACTTGTGTTTGTGTGTGTTTTTTTTAAATCAATTTAACGTAACTGTATTGTAACTCCTGTGCTGATGTTGACAGTTCGCGGTAATTCCACAATTACCTTTGTTTATGCCCTGCTTACGTACGAAATAATCCAATAAAATGGGAACCAGAACGCACATGGTTGTCTTGATTCCCTTTGCAGAATGTACTCATATAGTGATAACATAGAGTGTATTTTGCTTTGACGACGCGGTAAAAATCTTTGGATACTTTCGAAGCCAGAAAATGCAACCAATAAAAAACCTTCTCAATGGAAGTTTCAATTTATTTTTTTTAGATCTCAATATTTTGTTCCTCTAATCCATATAAGTTCAACATTAGTAAATATAATACTGAAAACACTTTTGTCCTCAAGTTTCAAGCCTTTTTTTAGCAAAACATCAACAACACTAATTTCCCATTTTTAGTCATAACGCCACAAATTTTCCCAATCCAAAGGGACCCTGCTCCATTCCCAAAATGGTGAAATAAAAACACTGGTAAATCTTGTGACTAGTTATCATTTTGAAATGATTTCTTTGCAACAGGTGAAGTTTCAATTCAGAGTCCTATGCCAAATAACACAGCATCGGATATTAAAGAGCACCTTGGTTTATGTGTGTGACTTTAAATGTAAGGAGACTGATACATGTATTGGACTGAAACTTTGCCCTTCTTTCTGCTCATTGGCGCTATGAGATTGTAATTTTTGAATGAAAACTTAAAAATAAATCGGTATAAAATAAAATTCAGTCGGAAGATTTTCTATCAATATTACTTTAAATTTCAATTAAAGTGTCTAACCAAGCGGAAAACTAATGCTGTGACATCAGATAAGTTTGGTCCCTCTGGTCTGTACCAATAGGCTAACTTGTCAGTTAAGTACGAATGTGATGGGCAGCGGGATCCCTGCGTTTGTAATCGTTACATGTTATTAAAAACAATTTAGTTACTTACACAAAAAAGATTTTTAAGCAATATTTGTGTAATTTCCTTTTGGGATTTTCAGAAAAGACAAAGATTATTTGACTACCGTTCACATTGAAACAAGTCAGTTTTGAAAATACAATTATTTGATTTCAGAGCTGCAAAAGAAAAACAAAAGGCAAAGGAAGCAACAAAGAAATCTACCAAGGTATGCATTCAGGGCTGGTTAAATATATTGTCTGATTTGCCCTGCATATCCTGGAGCATTAATGGGCAAGAGAAGCATTGCAAATATTTCTATACATACTGGAAATGTACAAAAGTAAATGCTAAAATAAACAAGCAACCCACTGGCAAAATTTTACAAAAACAAACATGCAAATTAAGGATTTATGCACATGTTTTAGTAAGAACAGTTTTATTTCCTTGGATTTGGTGTTTGTTTATGTATAAGCATACTGGATGTTTCTTCAAAGATTACTTTTGCCAAAATCATAAGGGTCATTTTCATAGATCTGCTGAAAACTGATCCATGTTTCTTGACCTATACCTGCTGAAAACCTTTCTTTGTTTTTAACCCCAGACTTGTGTAGACTGATGTTTCTTGAACTATATCTGCAGAGATTAACCTTTAGATCTTATATATGCCTGTCTTAAAAAACAGCTGAAAACTGACGCATGTTTGTTGACCCATAACTGCCAAATACTGCCCCATGTTTCTTGACCTGTAATGGCCAAAAACTGAGTAATGTATGTTTGCTTAGAACTGCTGAAGAATGACCCATATCTCTAAACCTTCTGCTTACCCTTGTTTCTTAAAGTAGAAAGTTATAAATGTTTGTCGACCTATACATCGTCCAAGCTTACCTGAGCCAAGTGCTCATGGCTAGCTGTTGTGAACACTCTATGTATGGCGTTGTGTGGTGTCTTGTGTGTGATGTTTGTTGTAAAGATTAAGCTTGTTACCTCACATTATTCATCCAATCTTGATAAAACTAGAATGTTTATTTACACAATATCTTGGAAGATTTCAAGTCTGGGTTGCATATTTCCAAAAACTAGGTCAACAGGTAAAATCTTAGACAAAAGAGATTAAAACTTGAACAATTTGAATCTTGTTCATATGCATCCAAAATCAGGTAAAATATTATTTAAACCTTGCGACCACTTTAGAGACCTAATTTATGACTTAATCTTGATGTTTATCAAGATATTTATGTCCAGATCTTATTTATCACGACAATATTAGGGGCCATGTTTTAATCTAGGTATTTTGCATTTGAAAACTAGTTCTCCAAATAATATCTTTAAAAAACTTATTACCACTGTAAGGCCACATTAATGTCTCAAGTCTGATGAAACTTGGTCAGACTGTTATCCTGACAATGAAGGCCATGTTGGAATCTGAGTCACGTGTAGTAATAAAACCAGATCACTTAGGTCTTCAACAATTCGGTGTCCATGAACTCAGGTGAGCTCTTCTGGGCCATCATGGCCCACTTGCTTGATACAGAATGTTATCCCTTTGTTGTCACATAACTGTTAACTCCTGTCTTTTGATATTCCAGCCTGCTGTTCCCAAGGCTGCCCAGAAACAGAAGGCGGCAAAGAATATTCAGGCCAAGGCTCCCCGAGTCGGTGGAAAGCGATAATTTATTTGTGCAGTTAATGAATAAAAACGGAAAACCAAGAAAACATTTTTTTTGTCAACTTTGATCTTTCATGAGCTGTATTTTTATGTCCCCCACCACTAAAGTGGGGGACATATTGTTTTTGCCCTGTCTGTTGGTTTGTTTGCACCAACTTTAACATTTTGCCATAACTTTTGCAATATTGAAGATAGCAACTTCATATTTGGCATGCATGTGTATCTCATGGAGCTGCACATTTTGAGTGGTGAAAGGTCAAGGTCATCCTTCAAGGTAAAAAAAAAATAATATAAGAATTCAAAGCAGCGCAGAAAAAAGGGGACATAGGGTTCCTGACAAACACATTTCTTGTTGTTCTTATCCTTGTTACACTTGATTTATTTAAGAATTGTGCAGAGTTGTAGGGGGTAAAATGGTGTTTGCCATGCACAAGAAGCCAGATTTTAATCCTGCTCTGGGAGACTTCTCTTGAATTTTATTGGGCATCAAGAACTGGTTCATCACAAGAAATTGTATTTAACTGTGGAACCATTTATTATTGACGGCGCGAAATTTTGAAGTGTTAAAAAAATTCCTTAAGTAAATTCGGGGATTTCCGATTTAAATAAATAAATATTGGTCATTTTCCGACTATTGCAATACTTGTCTGCAATAAATTGCGGTGGCAACAAATCGCTGTGGGGACAGGGAGTCACTTGCATGAAATTGGCCCTGTTTATCATGTGCCAATCAATCTTTGATTATTAGGTTACAGTAAATGGCCCTTCATATTCTGTACCATGACTATGCTTTTTGTGATGAGTGGGACTGAATGACTGTTGACAAGTGTTTCAATTAGGGGTTAAGAACACATGGTCATCTTTTAATTGCGTTTGTCTTTAATCTGCTGCGTTTTGGCTGTATAACTTGCAACAACTCTGAAAAACACAATACACATAACGGGTAGTAAAGATGTAAAACGATTTGCGCTTATCCTTACTATTCTATGCAAACAAAGTCAACACTTTTGATACAGCTTTACTGCATTTGTGTTATACAGGAAATGCCATGTATCACTTCTTACTAGATTCATTTCTATTGTGAAACAAACACAGGATGTATGTGTTGGGTATCAATGTGTTTCATGCATATGGTAATTCAATTCTATTTTTTAAACATTGGACATAATAATTTGGTAAGAACTTAAATTAGTAAATCGGTACACCTACAAATTTATGTTATAATGGTTTCACAGTATATCCACAGCTAAAAATGTGTTATTTACATATTTCTCATATAACTCGCCACCGAAATATCACCATCATACAAAAATTAGTGTCTGTCAGAGATTTAATAGCTAGAGAATACATTGATGAATCTTCTTTGGTTTTAAACAGTCATCAGATTGCTTATGAAAGTCATGTCAATGGTAAGCAACACCATTAGTATATAAATATGGTCAACTATTGGATAAGCTTTGTTATTTGTTTGACAACAAAATACAGCCTGCTTGATTACATGGTAGTGAATTCTGGGGTTAAAGGAAATGCAAAGTATTGTTAAGTTCACAAATATTCTTGCTAGAGGTACCTGTGCGAGGAGAAAACATCACATATATTGCTTTACTCTGTAACAATCTGTAAAACACAAACTTAAATCTCCACTTCCATTGGGTACAAGAAGTGTTACATCTGTTTAATAAGAGGGAAGTTCCAATATATCTAGGATAAATAAATTTATTTATGAATTCAATTAATGTGTTAAGTCCCAATATCTACCGAACTGGTGGAGTTTATTAAGTACTTTCCGTAAATTAGAAATTTACAGACAAATAATGTCGAGATATGAAAATGAAACATGTCTTGCTATATCTTATACTCGAATTTAGACGCCGTTCCGCACAACTAATTTAATGTTTTTCAATCTGTATATTTCTTTGTCGTACATGTTATTTTGTTCCTTTATACAAAGCATTCTTTTCTGTTGGAAATCTTTTATACAAATTTGAAAAGTTGTCAATGTGCGACAAGGTCCCTTTAAGTTACAAGTTCGCAATGTGAAAAACGTCTCGTAATGTGAAGGGTGGAAATCTCCCGTTTTCTGCTAAAACAACTGTAAACACGAAAGATTTAAATATATTTCTTTCTATATTCATAAACATGATGCACATCACAGTGGTTTTGATCCAAAATAAAGGATCATAAATATTTAACACATATTAAATAGCGTGGACATAACACAATTATGCATACAATAAACATTCTATGATTAAAAATAATATTAAATAAAATAATACATGTGTATAAATGTCAATAAAATATGTCACTAAAATATTTTATTTATATTTTAAGCTGAAGAAAATGTTTTAAGAAAATAAGCATTACATATATTACATGAGAAATGTCGGTATATGGAATGAACACATGATCTGGAAGGCTATTGTATTATTTCAAAATCTACAACAAGAACAGTTTACAGGAAAAAACACTTTTGATTATAATTATCAAAGGCAACAATATTGTCAAGGCAACAATATTGTCAAGACAATATTAACCAGCTCTTTAGGATCAACAAATTATTTTATTTTTTTCTTCCACAAAAAAAATCGCCTGAGTGTGTGGTTGCTTAATTTTGTATCACATAACATGAAATGTTACAATTACAGCTACACTGAACATTATTAAGTGGCTAAGTATTTTACCCTTTAACATGCTCAGTGGTAAATGAATTTCACAATAAACAAGTTCATCCTAAATACTTTTACGCGAGTTAAAAGAGTGATTCCTCTTCAGAGCTTTGTGAACACTGGCCATCTGCATTGAATTATGAAGGAACAAATATTTATTTAATGCTTTTCTGTTGTTTTATTATAGCCTTAATAGGGACATATAGGTGGTTATAAAATATAATTCAATATTTCAAACAGTGAAAACTAGCAATTAAATATTTTTCATGTCATTATTCCAGCGAAATCGACCAAAAACCATAAGCATTGTCTTTTTCTCAATACAACATAAATGAAAGATGTTTTTAAAGTCCGTAAGACCAGGGTTCTCTTTCTGGCAGTTCACAAACATTTGAACAGATCACCAGAGGACAGTTGAAAAGAAATCATTTATGAAATTGTACATTATCTTCAATTCAAGAAAGCAACTGCTGTGTTACAAAAATTATCAACTCAACAATACCACATGTATCGAGTTGCTTCAAAACCCAAATCCTAACCACAGGCAGCAGTATCGAACATGGAATGTACATAATAAACATCATAAAATAAAAGAAAGTTTAGTGTATGTGCAGTTTTGTCTAACTTGTGCACTGTGGGAATATATTTTAAAATCTAATTGGTAAATAAATATGTAAAACAAATAAGGCAACTTCTATTTATAAACAAATGACTGAACTCTTTAAACGATGCGCTTTACGGAGTATCAAAAGCCACATTAATTTTACAAGCAGATCTAAGGGAAGTAACTAATTCAAATACAACTTCTCATTGACTGCTTTCTTTGATAAATATTAAAAGAATGATGTCAATATCTGAAGTGTTTGTATTTTGCTTTGTTAGGAACAGTCTATATTTATCATGCTTTTTTGTGTATAGGTACAGTTGCAGATACAATGCACCATGTTATAATGCAATGGAATGTTAGAAAAATGTTACAATACATATTGTGATGCAACCAAGATTTAGTTTTATTTACTTCTAGGTTACACTTATTGCCATTCATATTTTCATTGCATTCAAGTCTTACTTTCGAAAGCAAAATATAAAACTGGTAATACATAATGGTAAACACCAATACAGAACAAGAGGACCTGAAAGGCCCAAAGTCGCTCACCTGAGATTACAAGATATTATTGGGACAAATCTCCTGACCAAGTTTCATGAAGATCGGAAAATAAATGTGGCCTCTAGAGTGTTAACAAGGTCTTACTATAGCAGGGTTCGCACAGGGCTTGAATAGTGCTTGAAAACGAGTCCTAGGCTTGAAAAGCCCTTGAACAAAGGTTGGCCTAGAAAAAATGCTTGAAAAGTGCTTATTTTATGCAAAAAAGCCTTGATAATGTTTATTTCTGCTCAAAATTACTTTTATCATCGCTTTCATTATAAACTTAAATCGTTCACATGGGAAATATTACGATAATTTATCATAAATTCCTTCGCGCAAAAAGTTGAGTATGAAATATAAGTTTCGTATACTATTGAGTACGAAACGTTTTGTGTATACGTCACAGATTATGTGTACTACGTCAGAGGTTCTCTATTGTGATCAATTTTCGCGAGTGAAAACGCAGCGATGGGGAAGTGTCGTTTCAAACCAGGGTGGTTAACTGTATATTCCTTGATACAGAAAGCAAATGACATTCGAAAAGCACATTGTCGGGTCTGTATGAAAACCATTGATGTCGGGGGGGATGGGGGAAAGCGCTTTGAAAAGACACGAGAAAGGGGAAACCCACAAAGAAAACATGAAATTGAGAATCAAACAGGGTTCTGTGATGTGTTTTTTGTGAAACAGGAAGGTACTATTGTTAAAACTGTTAAATCTAAAACGGACATAAACAACAACAGCCCATCTGTGTCGAACCAGGAAGGCACAGCCACAGAGAGTGTGCAGATAGTAGATATTCAAACTCCAGGACCTTCACAACCATCAGCAGCAGTATCAAACTCTCAGACATCCATAGATAAATTCGTTACAAAATATGATATGTTGAAAGCAGATGTATTGTGGGTATTGCATACCGTTTGCACACATCAATCCTTTAATTCCAATAAAAACATTACAAAGTTAATTCAGGTTATGTTCCTTGACAGTACCATAGCAAAGAAATTTTCTTGTGGAGACAGCATATGTGGCCATTATTGGGCTAACTGAACATTTCAAAACTTTACTTGATAGTTCTATAAGTGGACCGTACTCAGTGTCTTTTGATGAAAGTTTAAACAAGACCAATCCAAGCAAATGGAAAATGCATTTTTAAAGGAAACTAACATACGGTTCTCGGCCTTGAAAATGAAACTTTGGCCTTGAAAGGTTCTTGGAAAGTACTTGAATTTAAGTTTGAGATTTCTGTTTGTACCATGTATAGCCATATAAGGACAAATGCCCCGCCCCCTGGTGGCCATGTTTTTCAACCAACCAGCATCCTTTTCAAACTCATCCAAGATATTATTTGGATGAATCTTCTGACCAAGTTTCATGAAGATGGACAATAAATGTGGCCTCTAGAGAGTTAACAAAATTTTACTATAGCCATATACATGTATAGCCATAAGGAAAAAGCCTTGGCATCCATGTTTTTCAAGCAAACGTTACCATTTTTGAACTCATCCAAGATATAATTGAAACCAATCTTCTGACCAAATTTCATGAAGATTGGACAATAAATGTGGCCTCTAGAGTTTTAACAAGGCTTTACTATAGCCATATAAGGAAAAATGCCCAGCCCCCTGGCAGCCATGTTTTTCAACCAACCGGCATCATTTTCGAACCTTTCTAAGATATTATTGGGATAAATCTTCTGACCAAGTTTCATGAAGATCGGACAATAAATGTGGCCTCTAGAGAGTTAGCAAGATTTTACTATCGCCATTTATAGCCATATATGGAAAAATGCCCCGCCCCCTGGCGGCAATGTTTTTCAACCAGCCGGCATCACTTTGGAACTCGTCCAAGATATCATTGGGATGAATCTTCTGATCAAGTTTCATGAAGATCGGACAATAAATGTGGCCTCTAGAGAGTTAACAAGATTTTACTATAGCCATATATTGCCATATAAGGAAAAATGCCCCGCCCCTTGGCAGCCATGTGTTTCTAGCAAACGTTACCATTTTCAAACTCACCCAAGATATCATTGAGACCAATCTCCTGACCAAATTTCATGAAGATTGGACAATAAATGTGGCGTCTAGAGAGTGAACAAGATTTTACTATAGCCATATATAGCCATATAAAGAAAAATGCCCCGCCCCTTGGCAGCCATGCTTTTCAAGCAAATGTTACCATTTTCGAACTCATCCAAGATATCATTGAGACCAATCTTCTGACCAAATTTCATGAAGATTGGACAATAAATGTGGCCTCTAGAGAGTGAACAAGGCAAATGTTGACGTCGCACAAAGGACAACGCACGATGGACAAAAGGGGATCACAAAAGCTCACCATGAGCACGTTGTGCTCAGGTGAGCTAATAAACATTATATGTAAAATAAACATCTGTTAAACAAGAGGACCGCATAACGGGTGCCACGCTCGGCTGCAAAAGCTGGTCAGAATTATTATTTTTTTAGAGGTCAGTGACCTTGACCTTTGACCTAGTGACCCAAAATGGGTGTGACGTGTAGAACTCATCAAGGTGCATCTACATATTAAGTTTCAAAGTTGTAGGTGGAATCACTTTGATTTTAGAGGCAATGTTAAGGTTTTTGTTAAAGTTTTATATTAGAGGTCACAGTGACCTTGCCCTTTGACCTAGTGACCCATAAATGGGTGTGGCATGTAGAACTCATCAAGGTGCAACTACATATTAAGTTTCAAAGTTGTAGGTGAAAGCACTTTGATTTTAGAGCCTATGTTAAAGTTTGATATTAGAGGTCACAATGACCTTGACCTAGTGACCCAAAGATGGGTGTGGCATGTAGAACTCATCAAGGTGCATCTACATATGAAGTTTCAAAGTTGTAGGTGGAAGCACTTTGATTTTAGAGCCAATGTTAAGGTTTTAGCACGACGCCTACGGCGGACACGCTGGCTATGACAATAGCTCGGGTTTTCTCCGAAAACAGCCTCGCTAAAAATCACATTAAAATAACTGGTTAAAGAATCACTAGTTTATTAGTTTCAAATTTTATTATAATTACCTGTCTATTCCAGTAGATAAATACTAAAGCTTCTAATGAATGATTGTAACATTTTGGCCGTGCTGTGTGAAAAGGGGGTTAAATGCATGTGCGTAGTGTTGACTCAGACTGAACAGGCTTATCAGGGACGACACTTTCCGCTTTAATGATATTTTTCTTTTACAGAAAGTCTCTTCTTCGCAAAAATCTTTTTCATGGGCAAACTGCACAGGCTAATCTCGGACGGCACTTTACGCAAATGCATTAAACCCCCTTTTCAAAGAGCACGGCCCATATATAATAGAACTGGAGACATGTTGGCTTTGTTGCAAGAATTTACAACCATAGTTTAACAATTACATGAGGTAAGCAGAAGGCTCTGATAATAATAACAAAAGATCACTGCTCAATTTTCAGAACAGCTCTTTCAGAGTTTCTGAGACAAAAATACGTACATGTATCACAGAAATAAATGCAAAGATACTGAACTACTGTATCTATACAGCATGTCCATCAAGCATATCTGAATCAATTTAAGCTTTAAATGATTTAAATCAATTTTATTAAGCCTCACAGTTTTCTTTAACCCTTAAAGCGCTGGAGCTGAATTTTAAAGGCCTTTGCAAACAGTTTGGATCCAGATGAGACGCCACAGAACGTGGCGTCTCATCTGGATCCAAACTGTTTGCTATTCTGATAGTATTCTTTGAAAAAAATCGAAGAAAATGCTAATTTTAGAAATTCTGCAGACGACATTTTAGCAGAAGACAAATTACCCAGCATGCAAAGGGTTAATTATTTGATTTTGCAGATTTCCTTAATTTTTTGTGTCTTTATTGCAATTCTGAGGTGCTCATTCTATACAGTAACCAGCAGAAAATCCACTGTAACCGAGTCATCAGGTTATTTAGGCATTATGAGTCAATCGACAGACAAGAAACATATATGTGAATAATTGCTAAAAAGGATAACAAATAGTCGAATGAAGTTATTGCAGTCAGAAAGTATTCCAGAAAAGACCTCACTTCATCAAGGTATCATCGTAAAATTTCTGAAATCTCTAGTTGGGTGCTACTGCTGTCTGTGGATGTTACGTTTCAACGCTGCGGATGTTATACGGAGTTTTGCTTTATGATTTCCTGTCTCGATGACTCTGCGCTGGGCACTCAGTGGCGCATGACCTTTGAACCCACTGACCTGGAAAATAGTGCTTGCATCATTGGAGATTGTGTAATTTCTGAGTGATCTCGAACAAAGATGCACATTTAATATTTAGTAATACACACATGTATCTAAATAATATTAATAGCTGCATGGAAAATAACCAATAAATAAAGCATAACAAACTATATAAATTTAGTTTATTTATGATTGTTTTGTATTCAGTAAATAAGTCAAAGGTAAAAACTAACTAGCATGTGAAAAGAGGTGCTCTTTACATCAGAAAATGAATGTGCTTGTGTCAGAAGAAGCTAAACTTTGTATCATAAAAACTTAAGTTTATAGAAAAGATA
Organism: Dreissena polymorpha; assembly: GCF_020536995.1. Lineage (NCBI taxonomy): Eukaryota > Metazoa > Mollusca > Bivalvia > Myida > Dreissenidae > Dreissena > Dreissena polymorpha. The sequence continues at coordinate 57,649,496 of NC_068366.1, read as the reverse complement.
TGCATTGCTAAACAAGTAAGATTGTCTTAACTAAGCATTTCCATGAGGTTTTGTGACCTTGGCCTTTAAAAGGACACAGTACTTGTACACAGCACTTTTTTTGTAAATTACTTTGAAAATTGCATGATGAATGATGAAGTTTAAGTCCAGACATACTGGACATTTGACCTTTTAAGTGTGATTTGACCTTTGAGTAAGGAAAGATGTTGTAAAGAGGACAAGCACTGTGTACATGGTAAGCATTTGTACAAAGGTATTGTAATATTGCATGATGGATGATGAACATGCTGTCTGGGCAAGCTGTATAATGCTCAAATATGACCATTGCCCTCAAAGTGTGACATACAATTTGGAGATAGGAAGACTGTTTCCGAATGTTGAACATTTGTTGTACATGTTTAATGGCCAATATTGACCTTTTGCCTTAATTAAGTGCGACCTTGACTATTGTGTTAGGGAGACAGATACTACAGGTGGCATGAAGAAATTTTTTATTAAATTATTTATAAATTGCATCATGAATGAAGAAGTTACGATCCTGGCTAGCTGTTTTATAGCAAATTTCAACATGCGACCTTGAAGTGTAACCTTGACTTTCGAGGCAGGGAGAATGGCATTACACACAATTTGTCTTTTTATGGTGGATTTGTTGCAAAACATTTTAAAATTGCCAGATGAATTTCTATGAAGTCCAGACAAGCTGATTGATGGCTTTATTAATTTTGTACTCTAAGTGTGACCATGACCTTCCGTTACACGCCATAACCATGAGGTCATTTGTGGTAAGTTATTTTTTATAAGTGCATAACGATTAACAAAGTTACAGTCATGGACAAGCTGTTTCATGGTTAAATTTGACACTTGACCTCTAAGATTGACCTAGACCTTTGTGGAAGAGAGATGTTTTTTAAACGTTGCCCATTGTTTTAGGATGGTGGTCATATGCAGTAATTTGTTAAAAACTATATAGTAATTTGTTTAAAACTATATAGTTATTTGTTTAAAACTATATGATGAATGAAAAAGACACAGTCCGGACAAACTTGGAAGCAAGTTGCACACATGCACATTAATTTTAACATTGTGACTGCTATATCAAGCTTTCCTAAAGTGGGCTCCACAAAAAATGCATTGATAACAGGTTAATCCAGTCGTGAATAAGCAAAAAATCAAAATGATTAATTTATGTGATCTGTAAACGGTGAACATAAAAGTCAATTTATTGCAATTATTTAAAATTATTAACTATTAATGCATAATGATTAAGTTTGTACAATGTATGTTTGTACATTGGACATACAACTTACTTATGGCCAGTAAAAACTGCTTATTAGTTATAACTTAACAATAAATATTTTCTAAATCCACCATGAATGTTTGAGGTAACACAGTTAGCATACATGGTGCATGATACATTTGTAGGAAGAATTGAACACTTTTTTGTAAGGAAATCAACCAGGGTGGTTATTGTGTCGAAGCAAACAAGATAGAGTACCTCCTGAAAACTTTTGCAAATCAACTGAATGATCATAAACCCTGACTTAATGAGGCTTATGCCTCTACTATGAAAAATGTGCTTACATTTTGGGATCTTTACTCTCATATAAAATTAAATAGTTTTTGTTTTTAATTATCAATCTGATTTAATTTTAACATAGTTTTCATGAATCAGAAACCAAAATATACATTTTCATGTCAGAGACTTTCATTAAAGAATGCTTCAATATGCGTGCTTCAAATAGCACATCATAGCAAAGTGTTTTGTGTAATTTGTATATTTTGTTTTAGTACTGTATGTGATTTATGATCATTAATGAACAGTCAAACATTGGTAACTTGACCCATGATCAACTTTTGAATTACAAATTCAAATTACAAAAGTTTGACCGCTTAATGCAGAATAGTGAAAACAGAGGAGCATTAAATTGTAGGGTTTATTTGCCCTTACCAACAGATCAATGGTAAGTCACTCTGGGAAGCTGGAATAATGGAAACCAGAATATCCCACAGTAAACAGACTGTGCAATTTATGGAAAATTAGAAGGTTGTCACAGACACTGATGCCCCCACAACAGATATTTGTACACACATAATCAGCCACAACAGGTCGCATTTAAAAGGTCTTTCAGCTATGAAAGTTGAAACAAAACAAACCAAGTAGTTACAGTTTAATAAGTCAAAAACACAAAACATTGGGACTATATATTCTAAAGGAGAAAGAGACAGTTTTGAAATGCTTCTATTATTAACTTGCAATCTGATTTCTTATTCCAAAAAGATTTATAATTCTACAATAACAATACACGTGTATAATATTGATCTAAATTATTAATTGATGGTAGAATTTAAATGGCAAATATTTTGGCTCACTCATCTTGATTCATGCCAATTATATGTTTAAATTATCCATTGATATTTTAAATAAGTTTCCACTGACATATAACTAACTGGGATTTCTAAGAATACAAAATAAAAGAAAATGCAAGCAGATTGATTCACACACATATAATTACCATTCAAAAACTGAATTTCTGCAAATTCAGAGCAAAAACGTTGCCAGCACCACAACACAACAGAAAAGAATCTGATATGATAAACATGAAACAATATTCAATGTGTGCACTAGTAATATCATGCAAAACTGTTTTAATATTAGGCTCAAGACGTGTTTTGTGCATAAAGTTTTATGTTAAAAAAATGCTTATAATAACAACAGTGTGAATCACCCCCCATCACCAACTTCCCCGTCCCCTTCAGTACATGAATAATACTGATTTTGCAGTAACCCCTATCACTTTTTGTGCCCCTTTCACACCCTCCCCTAACACACACCCCAACTGTGACCCTAGCCTAGTGCACAACATACTGTAATTACTCTAAGTTTTTGGACACCTTCTTTTTAGCCCGTAAAAAAAGTGACTAATTGACAGCAGATTTTCCTTTATTATTATAATCACTATAAATTCTAAGACATTTATTAAGACAGTTACATTTGATCAGAATATTTGTTAATCCATTGACACATAAGACATGTTTTTTAGCCAAATTACAGCCATACATACTGGCAGAATTATGCATTGGATGATTACATTTTTTATAATTGGGTTAAAAGGCATCTTTAACAGTTAAACACAATGATGTCATACTTATCTATTTGTTCTAATAAATTCGCCGAAGATGCATGGCAATAATGGAATAAATTATTTGTAACATAGCTTACCAAAATATATACATTCATTCTATGTTCATGTCAAATTTCTAATGCGATAAGATTTTTTTTTCATCTTTTAAACCTTATTATAATAAGAGGCTTTTTAAGTATCAAGTAAAAAAAACAAAAGTGTCTTGAATAACTCTGTTATGGCACATTTCTAAAATGATTCCCAAGTTTTAAAAATTGTTTAAGAGTAAGTAGCAGAAAGTGTTTACATTTTCCTCATGGATATTATGGAGTTATGACCATTCAATTGTGATTTTTCACTTAAGTGTTAACCATGACTGTATCTCAGAACATTTGGAGATGCGTGTTTAATTTTAGGTCATGTGAGTCTAATGGACTGGTTACAGTAGGCTCCGATAGTAGTTTGCAATATTTTAAGGTGTTAAATACAATGACTCAAGAATAAAACATCAAAATCATTATAAGCACTGTTAATTTTAGTTGAAGTTCAATAACAATATGTTTCCTTCAATAATAATATATTTATACTAAAGTGTATCAAACGCTTAATTTTTTACTTTGTGGTCAAAGTTCAACCTTGGAGTATTGTGATGCAAAAGGAATCATCAAACATTTGAAGTAATTCTAAATTAATTTCAAACATAGAAATTTATACTTTACGAAATGGCATTCTAAAGCACGCACACCTTATGACTTGGTATTTACAAGAACAAATAATTTGTAAGTGTCCAAAAACTTAGAGTAATTTCTGTAACTATCTTACTGTTTCTTCATTGGCTACTGCATTGGCTACTGCAGTTTCATTCTCCATAGGCTAGCATTAAGAACAGATCAGTTGAATCAAAAGTACAAACAAAGTGTTCAAAAAAATAATGCTGGAAATGTCTGTGATCTGTTTGAAGCAAATAATAAGTCAGTTTTTCATTCAAGACAGTTTGTGATTTAATTAAATCTAATAAAAGGCAATCTTTCGAATACATCACATCATTTTGTATGCACAAAGTTAACTACTTACAACTGCAACCTCTTATTTGCTCTTGTTTTTTAAAATTTAAATTCAATTACAACCAAACATATAACCCATTGTGTATTAAGTGATAAAACACACCGGTATATTGTTATCGGAATAATGACTGTTATATGTGAACATCAGATCAACGATTTGTGCAAGATTATGGGTAATTTTCACATGTTAAAATTAACAAACAAAGGTTAAACAAACGTAAATGCATTCTAGAAAATGACTGAATAGAAACAAAGCGAACATAAACGGAGCAGTCTTGAGAATTTACCTTCCCGTCTGCATTAAGAAAAGATGACCTCTAAAAATATATGCAGAAAATAGTTCTTGAAAAATAGGCAATTCTAAGAATATGTTAAGTCATTTATTTCTGTTGAAAATTAATTATTAATCTATAATCTGTTATTTTGTCCAACCAAGATGCAAATCAACATTTCATGTGTGTCTTTTCTCTGATTACTTGTAAATTTAATTTTTGAATTTTTTGCTCATTACGCTTAATTAAGTGGATGACTTTGAATAAGTAAAATAGTTGTGTAATTAAGTGCAGTCAAAAATTCAAACACCAAGTGGTAAGGAAGAGTGAAAAACATATGAATGAACATTAACAAATTTAATTGCAGTTACAGTGAAATTAGCACTTTCAGTAAAAGGAACAAATAATTGATGTTAAACAGTGAATTTCAGTGAAATAACTGCAACAAAAATAGTACAACTTAGAGCTTAATTGATACTTCATACATTGTAGATTATCATGTGTTTGCCAATTTGGGCTTTATGATAACGATACATATTTTAAAGTGTGTTGTAATAAGTAACTATAAAGCTACTACGACTACACATTGCACTAATGTTTAATTAACTGGGACATGCAGTCACTCTGCTCAATGGGATGTCCAAACATTGCATACACAATGCATAAACATTTTGAAACAGCTCATAAAAACCTGGTTTATTACATGCAAAAAATCAGATTTTGTGATTTAAAAATGAATGACAAAAAGCTGCATTATTGTTTGCCAACTTTTTGTTTCCAACACACCATGCCGATTTTTTTAATTACTGAAAGGCAGACACAATTAATCATGGCTGTTTGAAATATATCATCACAGCATACTTACATGAGCAACATTCCGTTGCTGTTGTTGCTGATGATGAAGATGTTGTTGCTGTTGTTGATGATTAAAATTGGGTGCAAGGGCTGGAGACCCATCAGCTGGTATAGTACCCTCAGTTACTGAAAAACACAAACATTCAAAATTGAAGTATGTAGTTGATTCTACCAAAATGTAACCATTTTATTTGCATCAATGTATTAAAGAAAACTACATTTTAGTATATTCTTCCTAATATCCTGCATTTAGATCCAATAGGATCTCGGCACTGTTACCAGTGTGTTGTTTTTCATTGAGTCTGTACCAAACAAATAGGTTATGCCTTGTTGATGATGTTAACATACACAAATTAAAAAAAAAAAGCGTTAAAAGCGTAGCAGAAGCTTTAATGCATTTTAAGGGCCTCTGCATATGACTAATATAAATTAACTTTACAATAAATATTTGTTGTCACTGTTATACCATAAAACCATATCTACAATAAAACAGCAAAAAAAAAAGATTTGTTATAGTTCAGTGTACCCCAATTTTTCACCTGTAAAGGACATCATTAATCAAAAGGCTAAACGGCCTAGCATTTTTAGTACATTTCTTCTGGACAATACACCTTTTTTTCACCATAACACACTTCCTTTGATCAATAACCACACTGCTATAATAGGCTGAAAAGGGAATTCTTATGCTATAGGGCAGTGTTATGACCACATGAAACGTTACCTTGTAGTTGTTCAATCAGCCGATCTAGGGACTGTAAGTTATGACCACATGAAACGTTACCTTGCAGTTGTTCATTCAGCCGATCTAGGGACTGTAAGTTATGACCACATGAAACGTTACCTTGCAGTTGTTCATTCAGCCGATCTAGGGACTGTAAGTTATGGCCACATGAAACGTTACCTTGCAGTTGTTCATTCAGCCGATCTAGGGACTGTAAGTTATGACCACATGAAACGTTACCTTGTAGTTGTTCATTCAGCCGATCTAGGGACTGTAAGTTATGACCACATGAAACGTTACCTTGTAGTTGTTCATTCAGCCGATCTAGGGACTGTAAGTTATGACCACATGAAACGTTACCTTGCAGTTGTTCATTCAGCCGATCTAGGGACTGTAAGTTATGACCACATGAAACGTTACCTTGCAGTTGTTCATTCAGCCGATCTAGGGACTGTAAGTTATGACCACATGAAACGTTACCTTGCAGTTGTTCATTCAGCCGATCTAGGGACTGTAAGTTATGACCACATGAAACGTTACCTTGCAGTTGTTCATTCAGCCGATCTAGGGACTGTAAGTTATGACCACATGAAACGTTACCTTGCAGTTGTTCATTCAGCCGATCTAGGGACTGTAAGTTATGACCACATGAAACGTTACCTTGTAGTTGTTCATTCAGCCGATCTAGGGACTGTAAGTTATGACCACATGAAACGTTACCTTGCAGTTGTTCATTCAGCCGATCTAGGGACTGTAAGTTATGACCACATGAAACGTTACCTTGCAGTTGTTCATTCAGCCGATCTAGGGACTGTAAGTTATGACCACATGAAACGTTACCTTGTAGTTGTTCATTCAGCCGATCTAGGGACTGTAAGTTATGACCACATGAAACGTTACCTTGTAGTTGTTCATTCAGCCGATCTAGGGACTGTAAGTTATGACCACATGAAACGTTACCTTGTAGTTGTTCATTCAGCCGATCTAGGGACTGTAAGTTATGACCACATGAAACGTTACCTTGCAGTTGTTCATTCAGCCGATCTAGGGACTGTAAGTTATGACCACATGAAACGTTACCTTGTAGTTGTTCATTCAGCCGATCTAGGGACTGTAAGTTATGACCACATGAAACGTTACCTTGCAGTTGTTCATTCAGCCGATCTAGGGACTGTAAGTTATGACCACATGAAACGTTACCTTGCAGTTGTTCATTCAGCCGATCTAGGGACTGTAAGTTATGACCACATGAAACGTTACCTTGCAGTTGTTCATTCAGCCGATCTAGGGACTGTAAGTTATGACCACATGAAACGTTACCTTGCAGTTGTTCATTCAGCCGATCTAGGGACTGTAAGTTATGACCACATGAAACGTTACCTTGCAGTTGTTCATTCAGCCGATCTAGGGACTGTAAGTTATGACCACATGAAACGTTACCTTGTAGTTGTTCATTCAGCCGATCTAGGGACTGTAAGTTATGACCACATGAAACGTTACCTTGTAGTTGTTCATTCAGCCGATCTAGGGACTGTAAGTTATGACCACATGAAACGTTACCTTGTAGTTGTTCATTCAGCCGATCTAGGGACTGTAAGTTATGACCACATGAAACGTTACCTTGTAGATGTTCATTCAGCCGATCTAGGGACTGTAAGTTATGACCACATGAAACGTTACCTTGCAGTTGTTCATTCAGCCGATCTAGGGACTGTAAGTTATGACCACATGAAACGTTACCTTGCAGTTGTTCATTCAGCCGATCTAGGGACTGTAAGTTATGACCACATGAAACGTTACCTTGTAGTTGTTCATTCAGCCGATCTAGGGACTGTAAGTTATGACCACATGAAACGTTACCTTGTAGTTGTTCATTCAGCCGATCTAGGGACTGTAAGTTATGACCACATGAAACGTTACCTTGTAGTTGTTCATTCAGCCGATCTAGGGACTGTAAGTTATGACCACATGAAACGTTACCTTGTAGTTGTTCATTCAGCCGATCTAGGGACTGTAAGTTATGACCACATGAAACGTTACCTTGTAGATGTTCATTCAGCCGATCTAGGGACTGTAAGTTATGACCACATGAAACGTTACCTTGCAGTTGTTCATTCAGCCGATCTAGGGACTGTAAGTTATGACCACATGAAACGTTACCTTGCAGTTGTTCATTCAGCCGATCTAGGGACTGTAAGTTATGACCACATGAAACGTTACCTTGTAGTTGTTCATTCAGCCGATCTAGGGACTGTAAGTTATGACCACATGAAACGTTACCTTGTAGTTGTTCATTCAGCCGATCTAGGGACTGTAAGTTATGACCACATGAAACGTTACCTTGTAGTTGTTCATTCAGCCGATCTAGGGACTGTAAGTTATGACCACATGAAACGTTACCTTGCAGTTGTTCATTCAGCCGATCTAGGGACTGTAAGTTATGACCACATGAAAAGTTACCTTGTAGTTGTTCATTCAGCCGATCTAGGGACTGTAAGTTATGACCACATGAAACGTTACCTTGCAGTTGTTCATTCAGCCGATCTAGGGACTGTAAGTTATGACCACATGAAACGTTACCTTGCAGTTGTTCATTCAGCCGATCTAGGGACTGTAAGTTATGACCACATGAAACGTTACCTTGCAGTTGTTCATTCAGCCGATCTAGGGACTGTAAGTTATGACCACATGAAACGTTACCTTGCAGTTGTTCATTCAGCCGATCTAGGGACTGTAAGTTATGACCACATGAAACGTTACCTTGCAGTTGTTCATTCAGCCGATCTAGGGACTGTAAGTTATGACCACATGAAACGTTACCTTGCAGTTGTTCATTCAGTCGATCTAGGGACTGTAAGTTATGACCACATGAAACGTTACCTTGCAGTTGTTCATTCAGTCGATCTAGGGACTGTAAGTTATGACCACATGAAACGTTACCTTGTAGTTGTTCATTCAGCCGATCTAGGGACTGTAAGTTATGACCACATGAAACGTTACCTTGTAGTTGTTCATTCAGCCGATCTAGGGACTGTAAGTTATGACCACATGAAACGTTACCTTGCAGTTGTTCATTCAGCCGATCTAGGGACTGTAAGTTATGACCACATGAAACGTTACCTTGCAGTTGTTCATTCAGCCGATCTAGGGACTGTAAGTTATGACCACATGAAACGTTACCTTGCAGTTGTTCATTCAGCCGATCTAGGGACTGTAAGTTATGACCACATGAAACGTTACCTTGTAGTTGTTCATTCAGCCGATCTAGGGACTGTAAGTTATGACCACATGAAACGTTACCTTGCAGTTGTTCATTCAGTCGATCTAGGGACTGTAAGTTATGACCACATGAAACGTTACCTTGTAGTTGTTCATTCAGCCGATCTAGGGACTGTAAGTTATGACCACATGAAACGTTACCTTGTAGTTGTTCATTCAGCCGATCTAGGGACTGTAAGTTATGACCACATGAAACGTTACCTTGTAGTTGTTCATTCAGCCGATCTAGGGACTGTAAGTTATGACCACATGAAACGTTACCTTGTAGTTGTTCATTCAGCCGATCTAGGGACTGTAAGTTATGACCACATGAAACGTTACCTTGCAGTTGTTCATTCAGCCGATCTAGGGACTGTAAGTTATGACCACATGAAACGTTACCTTGCAGTTGTTCATTCAGCCGATCTAGGGACTGTAAGTTATGACCACATGAAACGTTACCTTGCAGTTGTTCATTCAGCCGATCTAGGGACTGTAAGTTATGACCACATGAAACGTTACCTTGCAGTTGTTCATTCAGCCGATCTAGGGACTGTAAGTTATGACCACATGAAACGTTACCTTGTAGTTGTTCATTCAGCCGATCTAGGGACTGTAAGTTATGACCACATGAAACGTTACCTTGTAGTTGTTCATTCAGCCGATCTAGGGACTGTAAGTTATGACCACATGAAACGTTACCTTGCAGTTGTTCATTCAGCCGATCTAGGGACTGTAAAAGGCGTTGCTCCTCTATAGACAATGCAGACTTCACTGAAAACATAAACATCAGTTTACAAAATCAACATTTTTTGACAAGAAATATACATATTATAAAATCCAATTAATTTAGTTTTTTACAAATTGAAAGGACATTTGATTATCTCAGCCCTGTCAAATGTTTTACAAAAGGTCATCATTCAAATATGGCAAGGATATTTAATTATCAGAGGGCACTAAAATATTTTCTACAAAAGATGATCAATAAAATATTGTCATGCAAAAATTTCATTCCACCATAAAATAACAGTGCAAACTTTACTAACAAACACAATTGTCAGTAAAAAATAAGAGTCTATCTTAGAATAAACAGCCTTATAATACATGTTATTAATATCATCAATTTCTTCCTACAGTGATGAGAAAAAACATGTTCAAAATTTCAATTTAAACCAATTTTCCATGACACGCCTCAAAAGTTGTTTACTTTAGACCACTGATTAACCCTCTACCATTCAAAGACACATTTGCACCTCTTTAAGTCCATTAGAAAATCAAATTTAAAAAAAGACTTCTTAATAGATGTCAGTTTTAAAGGGTCAAACCCTAACATACCATCGAGCAGCAAGCAGCATAAAACCTGAAAAGCCTGCGAGTGACTCGCAGGCTTTTCTGGTTTTATGCTGGTTGGATATAGCTATTTTCGCTTTGCTTCTGAGAGGTAAAGGGTAACATCCTACCTTTAGGTGAGGGTCTCGCTGCGTTGAATGCCTGCTGCCTGGCTTGAGCCTCGTCTATTGCCTGCTGTATGCGACTCTCGGACACTGACTGCTCAGACAACTGTTCAGCCGTCAGAAATCCTGCCATACTCTCTGTCACTGTCACAAACACACACTGAGAATCAAAATATGGGCCTTGTTCTGGAAAAACTTGCCTTAATTAATATGCATAAAATGTTGTCCCAGATAAGCCTGTTTTTGACATTGAAAAAAAGCTAAAAAAGTGCCTAGAATTTTATCTGCAAGTTTATGTATGAACCAATAGCCTGTGCAGGCCAATCAGGGACGACGCTTTCGCCTTCCCTGGATCTTTGATTATAAGAAACCTCCTTTAAACCAAAAATTCGATTAAAGCAGAAAGTGTTGTCCCTGATAAGCCTGCACAGCCAGTAGGTTTAACAGCATCAGTGCAATGAGCTTGTATAATCCCTTCTGGCATACTAAGGACAATTTGTCCATTCATATCTCTGAGAATTATTGTCAATATAGGCCAATTATCATACTTTTTGTCATTTTTTTGATGAGTTTGACCATCAAGTTCAATTTGTTTTAAACAAAAGCTTTTTTGAGTTTTGAGTCTTACTCTACCCCGAGTTTTAGGAGGATTATGTGCATATTCTTATACCTGATTGCTTGTGAGCTGATGGACATTATCAATACTTAGCTAAGTGAATACTCAAATCTCATCGTCTGAGCTAAGAAAAAAAGAGAATGTTCATGATACCAGGGCTCGACATTAACTTTTGAAGCCACTTGTCCGGTCGGACAAGTAGACCATAATTTCACTTGTCCTGACCAAAAAGCAACTTGTCCTGACCATTATGTCCGGACCAAAAAGCAACTTGTCCTGACCATTATATCTTATTCTGCTCAGTACTTTGCAAAATAATGAAATAATACAAAATGCTCAAATCATAAAGACTTGAATCATTCAAAATACATGTAAACATAATTGGAGGCAATTTCAATACAAAAAGAACTGACTAGAATAACAGGAAAACTCAAGATTATTGATTTTTAAACATTATACAAAGCCATAATACCTGACAAAAACTTGTGTGTTGCCAACATCAAACGGAAAATGTTAAAAGTGATGTATATGTACAGTACTTAACTGATATTTAAAAAAAAACAAATCATTCTATACATAGAGAGGACGTCACTTCGTTAATTGTCTGTATGATCGGTGTGTACCGGTGTCGTAAAAAGCATATTCTTTACAAGGGAGAATATTCTTGTTATCTTGGCAAAGAAAAAAATGTTAAGGGTTGCTTCCCTTGTGAACAGTACAGTGTAGTACATGTATCACATGGAACTATCGGAATATCTCGGGCTTCGACGATTAAACACATACAAAATATCCTCGGAAAAGTTGAGTGATATCTCCACAGAAATAATGGCTTTAATAAGGCAATTTTTCTAAGTTATACAATAATAATGACCACTTGTCCCGTCGGACTAACAAATTCTTTATTTACTTGTCCGGACTAACAATTTGGTTGTCCCGGACAGTCGGACTACCTTTAATGTCGAGCCCTGGATACTTGGCCATTAATGGCCAATTGACATTTCCGATATGTACATTGATTCTATAAATAAAGTGGACAATTTTCCCACACATGTTAAAAAACTTCCAACATTATCTACTCACCATCCGTGCCATTTTGTAAGACAACATTTGTAGACTGAGGTTCATTCTGGCTCTGAACAGGGGCCTGAAACACCGTATACCCCTGCTGCATCTGACGTGACTTCAAACTGTTGGGATTTGGCTGCTGTTTGCGCTGCTGCAGCAAACCGTAGCGTCGAGTGTAAGAATTGCTTGCGCTGTCCAGGGAATTCTGCCTGCGTATCATAGGACCCCCACCCGGCTGGTTGGCTGCCACACGAGTCAAGCTGTTAAACTGGCCTAAAGCATTCCCGTCTATGTAAGTGTGAGCGACTGGGGCGGCCTGCCTTGGGCCAACGTGTTGACCTTCTGAGGTTGGTCCCTTCTCGGGGGTTGCAGAAGAATTTCTGCTGTGAAGACAAGTCCGTAACTTATCCCACAGAAAGTTGATCTCATCGTCTGTTGGTGTTCTATCAATCCTCAAACCATTGTCATCATACACAGCATCTTCATATTTGGAATTAGTTGTCGCCTGTACAGGCCCATTGACACTCCCCTGAGGCATAGAGCCCTGAGCCGGCCCCGTTTTGTAACCTCCATTGTACAGAAACGGGGCACTTTCACTTCTAGGCATGACAACACTTGACACAGCGTAGTTCACTTTTTGCTGGACCTCTGGGCGGGCATAGTTCGTTGATGAGGTGTAAACACTTACTGGTACCACGGTCAAAGCAGTCTGATTAGCTCGTGCCATAGCTGGCACCTTTTCTATAAAATTGCTATTGACAACCGTGAATTTCTCATTTCCAGCTAAAGGGTCACCGTTTTGTGTCCCCTGGGTGATAATGTGTGCCGCAGCCTGGGGTTTCACAATTTGCATCTTTGGGGGTCGGGGTATTGTGCTTGTGCGCTGGTTGGAACTTGTGGCGCGAGGAGGTTTGCCATCCGTCTTGGAGCCATTAATTTTCGGTGTTACTGCGGAAACTGGCCGAGGTGGCTTATCAATACCACTGTCTGTAATAATAAATAAATATAAAATACATATAAATATACTAGTATAATATGACAAAAACATGCATATACAATATTAAACATACACGTAACAGGATTATTTTCATATTTTCAATATGAATTTATTATAAAATCTTAAAAACTAATATTAGACTGAGTGACTGAAATACCGGTATCATAACAGCATGACTTTTGATAGTTTATCCTAAGAACCAAATATGTCCCCTAATTTAGACTTTTTGTGTGTGTAACAATCCAATTGTGATACAATTGCCTACGTACCGTCTCGCTGAACAAACAATTTCTCATCTGACTCTATGTGTTCTGGCTCATCATCATAAGTCATGTCTGCAAACCTTACGTTCTTCTTAGATGGCTGAAACATAACAGAGACAATCGAAATAATATCTTCATACTATATCATGAATATTCAACATTACTTTTTAAATTAATAAATAATTGTCTTCAGATTTTTTTCACAATAACAAAGATTATTTTCGGCATACATATGCCACATTACATGCCACATTTTGCAAAATTGAAAATCTTTCATACCGGTAATGCAAAACGTTTTAATTTAATTTCTGTTAACAACGTTAAAATAAGCCTTTAGCTACCAGTAAATTATGTTTGAAATTTAAAACAAGCTTAACTAGAGTGTATTTTACAAGTGATAAAATAAAAAACATAACACTTGTGAATAAATGTGTTTCCAATTATATAAGTCTGTAGTTACATCAGCAAGCTTGAAATAAGCAAAGTACGACACCCATGTACTATAAATGCTGCATAATATGAAAGTGATCAAACGATTAAAACTAAATTGCTCCATGCCAGAATGGAAGAATGTTTAATCCATTGTCAAAAACAACTTAAATTATCATTATATTAAAATCATTAAAGATATATTCTGTACAAAATGCACAGACAGACACCCTCATACAAACACTATGAAATGACAATGCAATGAATTAGTTGAGTTGACCAAAAGCAGACTCTGCAGAACTAACTATGATCCAATTATTGTTGATTACAAGGGGCTGAATGCTCTGTCACAGACTCAATATTCACAGAATTTGTTTGCTAATACAAAATGAATCTATTATCCAACACCAAGGCCATTAATCACTGGCACCACCTCTTTTGGGAGATGAATTAATTAACAAGGTGGCGCTAAAGACTCCAAGCTTTGCTTATGTTTCAGAAGTCTAAAAGTTAAACATAACATTTAGTTCATCACCCAATCAACCTCCACTGACTATAAAAATACCATGCAGAAAAATTTGTTGTATTTAGTACTCAAACATAGCAAAAGTCTGTATTAGAAGCTACATCAGAACCGATCATTTGCTAAAAGGCAATTCATCTGGATTTATTTAATTATTAATGTGTAATATCATGGTTGATGTCTTGATGTCTTGGTGGATAAATATGCTTATAACATCCACTATTCCTCTTGCATGCTGTTAAATGTAATACTGTTAGGCAAAATTCATCCAAGTTGGCAGATTTCACATTGACTTGTGATAATTTAAGGCTTAGGGTCCACTTGGTTAATATTAATTTTGGACACAGGTGTAGGAATAATATGGTTGATATTATTAAGGGTGTCTGAGTACAGTTAAACGTTCTTTTGTTGTAAACAGCGAACTGTAGCCATGCAAAGATTTTCAATGTTATATCAATAATATGATTCAAGCACTTAGATGCCTTGAAACAAAATTGATGGAAACTCTGACATCATCATCACATGGAAATGTTGATAAATTAAAGTTTATAGTGATTATAAAATGAACATCAAAAGATGTAATCAACATTTTCTGAATAATACAAAAAAAACATGAAAAGTAAATGCAGAAATAAATTTAAGTCAAAAACCCACACAAGTGTTCATGCAGTAATGGTATTATATACTGGGTGAAAAGACCTGCAAAGCTGTTTCAAACCCACAGGTTAAATTGCAACTTTAAGAACTATCAAGATTTGCGTATTTTCGTATTTAAAGGGACCTTTTCACGTTTTGGTAAATTGACAAAATGGAAAAAAATGTCTCCGATTTGCAAATTTTCATTGTAGTTATGATATTTGTGAAGAAACAGTAATACTGAACATTTGCCATGCTCTAAAATATCCATTATATGCATCTTTTGACGATTTAAACACCTGAAAATTAAAACGCGTTGCAACGCAAAACGATTGAATAATTTGGAGAGTTCTGTTGTTGTCATTATATTTTGTGACACTACGAGGACTGCTAATATAAAGTGTAAAATGCGTCATTCATTGTAAGAGCACGGATGGCTGAGTTGTCTAAGCGTTAGACTTTTACTCCAGGGGTCAGTATTTCCAGCCCAGTTGAGGGTTACTTTTTGTTTCTTTCTTTAATGTTATTCTTGTTTTTTGCTTGAGCTTTTTAGATGCAATGTTAACATGTACCAATATAAAGCTATTAATGACAAACTTCAATATATGCCAAAATCTGTGAAAAGGTCCCTTTAAGAGCAAAAGAGGAACACAAAGCTATCTGTAATCTGAAAAATGCTTCATCCATTAGAACTACATTACCGTTACAAATTTCTTTCTATCTTGTTTGTTTTAATATAAATAGTTTGATAGCTCTTGATCCCTATCACACCTGGGTCATGCCTTGAAGCAACTTTCCAGTCTCAACTTACAAGTACACCTACCGATGGAGCTAGATTTTTTTTTCGTTCTTTTTCTCTTAACATCTGAGTAAAATTTTACTTCATGATTTTATGACAATAACTACACAGATGTAAAAACAGAAATAGAAATATGGCCAATACAGAAGCAGACTTACAAATTGTATATTGTCAAATGAAATCACCTTGTGAAATAACTCAATAAATATCTATAGCAAGTTAAGAATATAACTATATTTGTTTAGCCTTTATATAACAAAATACATATTAATATAATCTATATCATAAAATAAAACATAATATGTTAATTAATATATCAAAATGATAACTTCTTTATTCTTCTTACATGTACGCTGATATTTGCATCGTAATGTCTAATGGCACGCCTCATACATTCTCTAATGTCACGCTTCATACATTCTCTAATGGCACACCTCATATATTCTCTAATGGTATGCCTCATACATTGTCTAATGGCACGCCTCATACATTCTCTTATAGCAGGTCTCATACATTCTCTAATGGCATGTCTCATACATTCTCTAATGGTATGCCTCATACATTCTCTAATAGCATGTCTCATACATTCTCTAATGGCATGCTTCATACATTTTCTAATAGCACATATCATACAGTTTCTTATAGCACGCCTCATACTTTCTCTAATAGCACATCTCATACATTCTCTAATGGCACGTGTCATACATTCTCTAAAGGCATGTCTCATACATTCTCAAATGGTATGTCTCATATATTCTCTTATGGCAAGCCTCATACATTCTCTTATAGCACGTCTCATACATTTTCTAATAGAATACCTCATACATTCTCTAATAGCACGTCTCATACATTCTCTAATGGCACGTCTCATACATTTTTTTAATGGCACGTCTCATACATTTTCTAATAGCATGCCTAATAGATTCTCTAATGGCACACCTCATATATTCTCTTATGGCAGGTCTCATACATTCTCTAATGGCACACCTCATACATTCTCTTATGGAAGGTCTCATATATTCTCTAATGGCATGTCTCATAATTCTCTTATGGCAGGTCTCATATATTCTCTAATGGCAGGTCTCATATATTCTCTAATGGCAGGTCTCATATATTTTCTAATGGCATGTTTCATACATTCTCTAATGGCAGGCCTCATACATTCTCTAATGGCAGGTGTCATTCTCTAATGGCATGTCTCATACATTCTTTAATGGCAGGTCTCATATATTCTCTAATGGCAGGTCTCATATATCTTCTAATGGCAGGCCTCATATATTCTCTTATGGCAGGTCTCATTCTCTAATGGCATGTATTATACATTCTCTAATGGCAGGTCTCATATATTCTCTAATGGCAGGTCTCATATATTCTCTTATGGCAGGTCTCATATATTCTCTAATGGCAAGTCTCATATATTCTCTAATGGCACACCTCATACATTCTCTAATGGCATGCCTCATACATTCTTTAATGGCACACCTCATACATTCTCTTATGGCATGTATCATACATTCTCTAATGGCACATCTCATACATTCTCTAATGGCACACCTCATACATTCTCTAATGACATGCCTCATATATTCTTTAATGGCAGGTCTCATTCTCTAATGGCATGTCTCATACATTCTCTAATGGCATCCCTCATACATTCTCAAATGGCACGCCTCATACATTTTCGAATGGCACACCACAGATATGGCAAGTCTCATATATTCTCTAATGGCATGTCTCATACATTCTGTTATGGAACGCCTCATTCATTCTCTAATGGCATACCTTATAAATTCTCTAAGGGCACATCTCATATATTCTTCAATGGCATTGCTCATGTATTCTTTAATGGCATGTCTTATATACTTTCTAAATCCACTATAGCGGAAAGATACATGGAAAGGACTTTGAGTATCATAAACTGCTGTCTCAAATCAACATACCCGCTGTTCTTTTTCTTCTGCGCTGGTCTGAAGATGTACCCGCGTGATCTCGAGACTGTCTCGTATGTCCTTCATGTCCCCAGTTGAACCAGACTTTTTGAGTATGCCTCCCTTCTTGCTGGGCAACGGCTTCAAGATGCTCTTCACCTCTGTAAACGAGGTCAATTACATTCAAATGATCCTTGATCTGGGAAAACAGGGTTTCATGCATGTCCGGAAAGTGTTATACTAGATTAGCCTGTGCAGTATGCGACACTTCAGAGATGACAATTTCTGCCTTAACTGGCTTTTCTTTACTAAGAGACTCTCTTTAAAAAAATAAATCCATGAAAGCAGAAAGTGTCGTCCCAGATTATCATGTGCAGATTGCACAGGCTAATCTGGAACAATACTTTATGCACATGCAATTAGCCTTGTTTTTCCAGCACTAGACTCAAATTCATAATGTGGAGAGTGATAAAGGTCTGTGTTATCCCTTTCCTACTCAGAAGCAAACGGGAAAATGGCTATCTACAAACAGCATAAAACCAGAACAGCCTGCGAGTAACTCGCAGTCTGTTCAGGTTTTTTGCTGTTTGCTGCTCATCAGTATCTGAGGGTTGGAAATGAAGTCTTAAAAACTTGAATCTAGTCAGAAAGGTCTTAAATTCAATTGAACGTTTTAAGGGACCACAAATGTGTCAAAATACGTATCTAAGTAGTAAAGGGTTATATGGAAAGAGACGTGTGTCAAAATAAGATTGCTTTTTGTCCCTGAGACAAGTATGAAACTATTTAATTAAGAATCTGTAAATTGAAAATATATAAGACATCTGTTATACTCAGCAGTCACACATACCATGATACGACTATTAATCTGTTCATTGACTACATTGTTGAATGTTTACTTTTGTCTGTTAATGTGTGTTAGTACTGGTCACACAAATTACTTTGAAGAGAACATAATTCCCAAGGATAAAGGCACAGGACAAAGACTTGCAGTTGGCAATAGGTTTGATTTTATTTGTAATTTTGTGTATACTATACTGATTGACAAATTATTTCAGAGCTGAAACAAGCTTAAAAAGATAATATTACAAAACGTAGGCGCAGTTGTGTCCCCCAAAGACACAAAGCAAAATGACATAAATACCTTTAGGTTCTGTATCCCTGTCGTCACATATAGTGCTGACAGAGTCTGTGTCTGCTATGTCATCCCCGTTCAGGGCTGCGTTAGGGGTCATCATGTTCTGACCCCCGGCTCCAGTGCTTGCCCCCCATTGTATCACCCCCGGGACCAGCTTCAAATTGGTTGCCATAGTTACATCAGCTCTCATAGTGCTGGTAGCCTTGGATACCGCTTCGGCTTCAAATTTTGATTGAACACTGTTGTTGGGATTATGTTGTTGTTGCTGTTGTTGTTGTTGCTGTTGTTGTTGCTGCTTAGCAGCATATGCAGCACCATATGAATTTCCATAGTAAGCTGGATTTGGTGGAGGTTTAGTTATGACTGTTGCCACAGACACAGGTTTTGATGTATTGTTTGAATTTGCCACAGTGGCATTTGATGAATTTGAACTTGGCCTTGTTGTCTGATTTGTTGAAATAAGAGTGGCTGAACTTGGACTAGGTGGAACTTTGCTGGAACTTGAATTGGTTGAAACATCGTTTGTGTAGGTTACCTTGGGGGAATCCTTCATCAGACCGTTTGTCACTGTCTCAAGAAAGGACAGACTGTTGTCTTGAGCACCGGAAAACTTTGTTACTAAAGGCTGAACAGTTTCACCCGCTCTATTGCTATTAACCACAGAAGTATTGTTATTGTAAGTGTTGTTCAATGAAAGACCACTTGTTACACCAGACATCACCACTTTTGACCCATTGCTCCCAGGGGTCCTGTCCTCTAAACTTACTGTCCTATCGTACAGTGGCACGGTCATGTTTGTGTGGGTGTTCTTCCCAGAATATGGGCTGGCATGAGTCACCAGGGTTGGGCCAGGGGTGCTAGTAGAGCTGGGCGTGGCAGGGGGGTGGGGTGAGGGAGTGGCCCAGGCTTTCAGCTGGGCTTTGGGTCTTTGACCCTCCTCCTCTGGTACCTGTGTGGGCATTTTGCTCTGCTGTTGTTGCTGCTGCTGTTGTTGCAGATGCTGCTGCTCAAGAAGTCTCACCTGTTCCTGCTGTTCTTGCTGATGCTTCTCAAACTGTTGCTGAAGAAGCAACTGTTGCTTACGCTGCTGTTCTTGCAAGTTCTTTTGCTGTTGCTCCAGCTGTTTTCTCTGCTCCTGCTCCAGTAACTGCTGTTGAATTTCCTTTTGCCGCTGTGCAAAAAACTGCTGTTTCTGCTGATCAGTCTTTGGCGTCAATAAAGCCTGGATTTGTGCATTGTATGAATCAATATTCTGAGGAGTTTGTGAGTTTGCAGCAAAATGTGGATTATTATTAACAGAACCTACTACTCTCACAGAATCTTTATCAGTATTTGCAAACGACACTGTTTTCGTGTCATGATGCCCGTTTACAATATTTCCACTTAGTGAGTGAACACCATTACTCTGTTTCTCAGGCAAGAATGTGTCTAGCTCACAACTGTCTCGTAGCGTATCATTAGACCCTGTCTCCTCCTCAAGACTATCGACAGACGACAGGCTCTCACTGCGTCTCAATTCCTCACCCACTCCATTCCCATTGGTCTCCAGTTCTTGCATTACCTGCTGATTAAACTCCCGCAGTGACTTCTGCTGCTGCTCTATCAATGTCTGCTGATAAGTCTCTAACTGCTGTTCAAAGAGAGTCCTACTGTTATTATAGTTACGCAAGCTTTTATTATGCAACTCCTCTGAGTGGTCCAACGCTCCGTTCAAATGGGGGCTCTGACCATTGATGGACGGGTGAGCGTACTTGTTGAAGTATGGCTTGCTCAGCGGGTCAGAGTTCTGGCGGTAGTAAGTGGGAGACCGATGCTGTGGACTGGCATTGTGGGGCGTGTGGACCTTGGCAGAGCCTGTGCGGGACCCTCCTGGGCTGCCCCGGACAGCCTTGAGAGCATCCTCCAGCTGGAATGTGGATCGCCGTGGTGACCATCGGATCGCTGAAAAATGAAACAGAGGGCTTTTCAGATAATTATGGACCCCCTTAGTTTAAACCTATTTATTTAGCTTGATTGCATCTGAAGCCAAAGGCTAATTCGAAACGCTCTTGAGTCTGTACCCTGGGTAGAACCAGTACTGGGTGTCTTTGAAGGAGATCTGTAGGGATCGAACACAATACGCAATGCCTCCCAGTTACTAGGCAGATGCCATATCCACTATGCCACGGCAACCTCATAAATGTTTTAGTTCAAACCAATGGACTCCCTTAGTGCAGTAACTATTGTTGACTCTTGTACAAACCCATTTAATTTACCTGTAAATTCGGACTCTTATGACTGTCTCATTAAACACAGCATTATACAATTCAGTTACATTTATCAGGCCATCTAGCTCAGTTGGTAGAAGGCTGTACTACAAATCTAAGGATTGCTGATGCGATCCCCGCTCCGGACAAATAACTTGTGTGGGCATTGGTCATTTAACTTTTTACAGCCAATTTACCCCTTTCTCTGATTTAAGTCATCAGTTACTGGCATAGGGTTGTGCAAATAGTACTGGTACAACAGATGGCCCAGGAAAGCCTTCTTTGGTAAATTGACAGCCGTGATATGGCTTATTCCCACAAAACAAACAAACAGAGCAATTTTCATACAAGTATAAGTGCTAAGAACAACCATGTCGAATAGTTCATTAAAATGAACAATTCTGGCTTGCTAGGCAAAATGCCTTATACTATAGTTTACATTAGTTGTATAACTGTAAGTGTTACATTACACATATTAGTTCATTGCAGGTTTAATGAAAACACTTAATCAATATTGCTGTCACTTTATATGATTAAGCATTTTGGTTTATGGCGGGTTTAATTAAATCACTTAATCAATATATCTCTATGATTTACCTTTCTTGCGTGCATCACAAATTATTGAAAGTAAATACTGTTCAATGCATTAAAAGCATGGTTTGAAATGAACTATATAAAATTACCATTCATGATAACGTGAAGCATTTATTTGTCAGACTACAGAATAGCTCAATGACAATGGCATGGGTATTGAAATTTCGTATCATTGAATTTGGATTTATTTTTCATATTGAAAACCAATCTACTGCAATTTATATGCCGATTATTTGGATTTATGCAGAGCAAAGGGTGGACATCTATAACAAAATAATGATCTTTTTATTCCCAATTAATGTTAAATTTGGGGCAATATATTCATAAGCTTAACATTTAAGCCTTAGAAGTCTTACAAAAGAATAAAAACTCAACATCAAACAACGTAATAAAGTAATATATATATATATATATGAGCTTGTAATAAGTTGAATGTGCCACTTTCCAGAGGCTTCTCACTGAATTCTTTTCAGAAAATAAAACATTTTGGTGATTCTAGATACACAAAGGTATCTTCTGTAGAAGGGGCCATTATAAAGCATACATGTAAACCACCAAGAAACATTTCCCAATTGTGCATTTTCCTCTCCTACTCTTAACCTCCTTTGAATACTTTGCCCCATTGTTTAAAGAACAAACTGATACTACTTTCCACTTACGAAAAGGAGACCCCCCTTTCTAAGGTTTGAGGGAAGGGGTAAAAGAAATATGCAAGGTTTTGTATTTTAATATCAGTAAGGGAAAAAGGGTGATGAGCATAAAAAATCACTGCAAATATTACATGTTTGTAAATTCTTTTGTAAAAACTGTTATTATTGAACTGGAATATATCGCATAAAACGAAACAGCTGCAATATGACTGAAAATGCACAATTGCTTGTGACAAAGCAGAAAATTGTGAAGACAGTCTAGTACTCAAACCTGGAACCCTAAATTAGCAAGTACTGTGCTGACTGAGCAAACCAGGTCGCCACATTGTGCGGGGATTTTTTCTTGAATTTTCTTGAATTTGGACCTTCCATTTTTGGGAATACTTACTCAACAAAACTGAGTAAGGTCGCCGTGGTGTAATGGATATGGTGTCCGCCTAGCGACCGGGAGGTCACGGGTTCGATCCCCACCGTGGGAGCGTTCTTTAGATCACCCTCAAAGACACCAAGTACTGGTTCTAGGCCCAGGAAACGGACTCGAGAGCGTTTATATAAGCCTAGGGCTTTCGATGCAATCGAGCTAAAATAAATAGGTTTAAACTAAAACTGAGAAAAGGGAAAAATTCCAAGGTTAACTTAAAATTAAGCGCAAATTGCATTATCAAAAAACAATTCTCTTGCAGGAAAGGACCATAATTAAGCCCCTGCAAAAGAAGGGAAAAAAGAGCCATGTTTCATCTAAAGTGATAAAGGCCACTTTTTAACATAAACCATCTCAACTGCAGACAAAAGCTTAGAGCTCACCATTGCTGATGTTGCTAGTATTGCTGGTTCCACTGTTGGGGCGACTGGTCACATGGGATCTCTGGAACTTCTCTGTTGCTTCCTGCTGTTTCTCGCGTCGCTTGGCGAGGATCTGCTGACGTCTCTTCTCCTCACGCTCGGCCTCTGTCTTCCTCTTGATTGCAAGGGCCCTGGAAATATTTCAGGCTGCGTTCTGGGAAAACTGGGCTTAATGCATGAGCGTAAAGTGTCGTCCCAGATAAGTCTGTAGCCACTTAGAAGAGACTTCCTTTAAATAAAAAATTCCTTAAAGCGGGTATATACGATTTTTATTTGTGTTAAATTGTATATATTGATACAAATATGTTATAATAACACACAATATGCAAGAAAAAGTGATACATTTAAGACGAATTTCATAAAATGCAGCAAATACAAATTAGCGACCCGAGCCGATTGTGACGAAGATAATTCGTACATATTTTCCTACAATAACCAATGCATTCGTTTTTTTAGTGAGTGTTTGTGTGTCGTATGAATCGATATCGCTGCAGGAATTTAAAAAGAACCGTTAAACTAAATTTAGATTCACATCGTACATGCATGATATACATGCTGGCGAATTCGGCTGTAAAGCCTTTTTGGATTTCAGAATTAAATATCTGGCTTATTTCGCATTTTTCGACATATGTTCTTCTTTACTTTTATTTTTGTTTATATTGAAATATATGTATAATAAGTTTTTACACATTTTATATTAATTAATAAATATTTGACAAGATCGTATATACCCGCTTTAAAAGCGGAAAAGATTGTCCCTGATTAGCCTGTGTGGACTGCACTGACAAATCTGGGATAATACTTTACAAGCCAATTTTTGTGTTTTGCAGTTGCGGTTTGTTTTATTCGCATAGGTCCTGGAATGCATTCAGCGAAAATACCATACAGTGTTGTTTTTAAAGAGTCTTAGACCATTTTATTAGCACCAGAGGTAATTAAATATTAAATTAAGCAACAATACAATTTAAGATTAAAAGGATGCATTCAATATAAATGCCATACTGTCGGTTTCAGTTCCAGCACATTTTATTGAGCAAAATTATGCATTCAGTATAAAATTGATTTTTGATTATCACCTTCAGTTTGTTTTAGCTTATTTTTACTACTAAAATACCATAAAAACATTAACAAACATTTATAAAAAAAAAATTGACTTCATATACAAATACTGTGTAACCAGCAGCTGTTTTATTTATGAACTACAATGTCAATTCTTACAATCATGATGAATTGATCAACATAAAATTGAATGAAATCCAAAATGTCTATTTCAATATTTATTTTCTTAATGATGTTTAATTAAACACCAACACAAGTTAAAACATTTATTTCTTGCACTTAAATTTAACTGCAAGCATATTACAAAACAAATAATTCACTTCTCACTGAATCAACAATTTTCTTGATTTTTGTCTATTATCCATGTCGACCAGCAACAAGTGATTCACCTGCAATAGTCAATACCAACAAGTGTCCCAGGTATCTATCAATACTTAATACAGGGCTGACAGAACATCAATATACATCAATATATCTAACAAATTAGTTCTGATATCTGCTTGGTTCATGAACTTCAGTAGACAAGCAGTTACTGTACTTTGGTACAGTTGCTAAATCTGAGAGGATACCTTGAGTGCATCAAACAGAAAAACACCAAAACTGGTAGGAAAACACCTGAAGAGGAATAACAGATTGCTGCGCACTGCTCCAGTGTTTTTCAGAAAAATAGTCAAAATCTGTTGAAATTCAATATATATTTGTAAACATGTAATTACACAAAATACTTTATTCAAATACCTTAGTTACAACTGTAAGACTATGACAAAACTAAGATTTAGCATGTTAAAATGACGCTGCACCGCTACGGTTTTCCACCTTGCCCCCTGTAAGCAGCAGATTTTACCATTTTTGATCCTGGAAGATCTTTTCCTAATACTAGCATTAAGATTCCCTGACATATTTGAGCTCTGATAATTAACATACCGGAACATAACCCAACATGACACAATACTATTTTCGAGTCACCCAAAAATATATAAGACATTACATAAAAAATTAAAATCTATCATTGATGAAAGCAGTGCATACATGCAATTGTACACCCGAGTGCATGAAACAGTTGTTTCCACTTTTTCACAATTAGGCATTTTTGCATTTTTATATTATATCCATCGCATTCTGATAGGTAATTTAGCCCATGTGACCATCCAATCATTGCATACCCCGATGAAATGGCTGAAAATGCAATTTAACGCATTATTATTCATGTATGCAATCTTTTCCTTTCATTCTTTTAAACGGATGTAATTGTTTGGTTTCAAGTTCAAAATGTTCACATGGAAACTGTTTGATTCCTTGATTGCCAGTGTTGTTCTTATTTTAACATATATTATTAAGTTTAGATGAACCGCAGTTGCCGCAGAATGAGTTGTTTGAAAACTGCATCCAAAAAGCATTTAATTCTAGATTATTCAATGGGCTATATAATTTACGAAAATTATGCCTCGTTTTGCATAGATGTTTCTAATGCTTATGCGCAGTATGTGAACATTTTCCCCACAGCGACTTTATTTGTGACAACATGAGAAATCAAAAATACACTTCAACACTGTCATTTCGAAGTCGTCGGGACCGTTAAAAAAACTTCGGATTAACGATAATTCGAAATAAACATTTGACAGAAGACTTCTTTGATTCTGTAAGAAATGAAACGTTGTGGAATTCACATGGGTCGGTTACACGCTTACTGAAAAGCGTAAACTAGTCAGATAACAATAGATTTCCACTTGTAACAAACGGAGGAATAAAACGATTATTTTCTTGTTTTTATTTTTGTCTTATTACAGAACATATAAAATATAATAAAAAGCACAAATTATCAGACATACATGCATATTAATACATTTTCGGAAATTAATTAACATTTTTTTAACTAATACACAATGTCTCTCTGAACACCAGCGTTCGCGCAGACGATAAAGGTGTAATTATTTGACGAGCCACAACAAAGGTGTGAAATTACGCTCAGTATTTTGCAGTTTTGACTTCGGATTAAAGATTGTTAATAAGGTGCGAATTATAGTGTTGGGACCGACTGAATCACTTCGAATTAACGATTTCTTCGGTTTAACGAAGTCCGGATTAACAATGAAATTTTACATTAAACAAAGAAGAACCAATATCGGGACCCGAAAAATACTTCGAAATAACGGTGACTTCGGATTATCGGTGTTCGAAATAACGGTGTTGAAGTGTATATTCATTACTAAAAATTAGGAAAAACAATATAATTTTTATCATAACAGATGTCCAAGATGCATTTATTAAAAAAACTCAACAGAATACATTTTGTAGTATAAATAGTCCTTTCTACTTTCACTTTTTACAAATTCAATAATGATTAAATGCATGTTAAAAAAGTATGTTTATTGCAACATAAATGTATAGCAAGCAGTTTTTAATGTTATAATTTCATGTTCAATTACTGTTTTATCAAGTATCAGTGATTACTGATTATGGTTTTCTAGTTAAAAATCTTATCAAAAAACAAAATAAAATGGATATAATATTCAGCTTTTTACGATATAAACTCTCAGCATGAAGCCAAACATTTGCATCAAGTAATCAAACACTTCCAATCAAGCATTACCTGATTCTTAATTGGCGACGTAAATCATATGAAAACATGATTAATTCCTGAGCTGAGAAAAAAACACATCCTGCCTATAACTCAATCACCACCCTATAACACAAATACATTTACAGATTTCATTTGCAAATAAGTCCATTAACATTTAAATCTCAACACCTACAATTCGTATTTTTAACTCCAAATTGTTATGTTTGCAAATAACTTTGAATTTCAAGCAGCCAGCCCTCGAATACATGGATCACATTTTTATTAAAACTCAATTTAGCGCAACTTTATTTGATATATCTATGGTACATTTGTATTTGGATTTCCAGGCCACTGTATAAATTAATATTGAGATAAGAATTTTATTTCCCTTGATCTATTAACCCTGTTTAGCAGTGAAAAGAATGTCATCTGAATACAGACTTTCTATTCACTTCACAAAAAACTAAAATGGCTTTGTGACGGCCTAAAATGAAAACTGAGAATGGGAGGAAATTGCAAATTAATACTCCAGTGTAATTTGAAACCAATTTTTATGTTGCATAATGATTTAAAGATTTAGATTAAAAATTCTATAAATTCAATTATAATATTTACTTTTAGATTGTCCTCTCCATGTGAAAATTGTTTACTTTGATTATGGTTACCGTTTGCATTATCGGGTGTGTTGGCACTATGAATTATTAACTTAGCAACATACATATACCAATTTTATCTGAAAATATATCAGTCATGCTCTGTGAAAAGGGGGTTTAATACATGTGCATTAAGTGGCCTTCCAGATCAGCCTGTGCAGTCCACACAGGCAAATCAGGGACGACACATTCCCAATTTACGGCATTTTTGGTTTCAAGGCTTTTCTTAACCAGGATCAAGTTTAAGTGGAGAGTGTCATCCGTGATTTGCCTTTGAGAAATGTAACAGCTAATCTGGGATGACACTTTACACACATGCATTAAAATCACAGGTACTTGAAAAAAAAATTGGGTCCTTATATATATTATTATATATGTAAGGACCAAAATTGTTTTCAAGTACCTGTGATTATAATGAGTATAGGGGATATCTTAATGAGGCTTTGGACACTGACTTATTAAGTTGATTTCCATCTTTTTGTATGCTTAGAATTTAAGAGTACCCGGTATTTTGTAAAAATATATTCCGTATTTAACAGTATAATAACAAGAGCTGTTAGAGAGCAGCATGCTCTACTTTTCCTGTTTTTGTCAGTGTTCTTGGCTTTTTGTCGTCAACCAAACAGTTGAAACTGTATAGTTGGTAAATTTTTAGCTATTAATTTATTTTGTAATTTTCTGAGTTGATACAAATCTACCTGACACAAAAGCCTTGACCCTGAGTGGAAATGATCATTTTCCTGTATTTACTAACAGTCTTCTTGGCTGTTGATCTTGACAATTGTGCCTGATTAACAAACAAAAATGTACTAAAGATTGCATCACAACAGCTAAATTATTTCTCTAGATCTCAACCCGCAACCACTTTTCTTTAATAGTAAAAGTGACCTACAGTGTAGACCCTGATATTACCTATCCCATGTGCAATCCCTGAAAATAAGGAATCTACATGAAGTTTAATAACAAAAACACAATTTGTCTTCAAATTAAAGAGTAAAAACCAGTCTACTTTCAGATACCTTGAATTTGTTTCCAAAACAGCCTATGCATTTTATACATTAGATCTGGATATATAAGGCATGTATGTGTGTAGTTTCAATGCAACAGCTCAAATTGTTATTGATTTATTGAGCAGAAACCATTTATCTATATTTAGTAACAGCGACTTTTTCCCCCAACTGCAATCTTAAAATTAATGAATTTTTAATGGAACACCATGATGTTGTATTAGAATAGCTCAATATGTTTTTGAGTTACTAATTGGAATTTATTTTTATTTCTTTCAGTAACAGTCGCCTTGACCATTATTTCTTGCATGTCATAAGCAAGGTCTGGACATTAGTTACCTGGTACTTACATATGGACTGTGCTCTGTGAAAATTTGTTTATGCATTTGCGTAAAGTATTGTCCCAGATTAGCCTGTGCAGTCTGCAAACGCTAATCTGGGACGACACTTTCCGCTTTTATGATATTTTTTGTTTAAAGAAAGTCTCTTCTTAGCAAAAATTAAGTTTAGGCGTAAAGTGTTGCCCCTGATTAGCCTGTGCAGACTGCACAGGCTAATCTGGGACCACACTTTCCGCTCTTGCATTAAACCCCTTTTCACAGAGCGCTGCTAATATTTAATTTAATTTCAATTAATGGATTATTATTTTTTTAGTTATTGAACAGAAACAATTTGCAATAGTTTCTAAACATGACCTTCACCTTGACCCAAACCACCCCATATGCAATCCAAGCTATTGATGATTTGTGGAGACTTTTTATAAAAAATCAGACAAAAATGAAACTAAATTTAACCCTTTGCATGCTGGGAAATTTGTCGTCTGCTAAAATGTTGTCTGCTAAATTTCTAAAATTAGCATTTTCTTCGATTTTTTTCAAAGAATATTATCAGAATAGCAAACAGTTTGGATCCTGATGAAACGCCACGTTCTGTGGCGTCTCATCTGGATCCAAACTGTTTGCAAAGGCCTTCAAAATTCGGTTCCCGCACTGAAAGGGTTAAGGGAACCTATACCAATTCGCTGTTTTGACAGATAATACACGTGTATTTAAACCTCATGTGGTATAATTCACAGGATAGTTGTACCTTTAGATTTGATTGGGCCATAAATTTCATTATAATACATCTATCAACAGCAATTAGCAACCCCTAACAAATTATACAAACACCTTCGTGTGGATAAAAGGGCAAAAAGGGGGCAATAAAGGTATTAGTGATGGTATTTTTAGCCAATTAGGGCTTGCATAGCAATTTTTCATGTAAACATATAGAGCCTAGTTAATTTTTCACATTTAAATATTTCGTCTCAAACCAGGACAAGTAGCCCAAAACAGGATTGTCCTGACAAAATCGGGATGTATTGCATGTATGCCTTAGCATAGTAGCATTTTTGCTTAATTGCTCCTTTTGGGAAAAAAATACAGTAAAATATCGGATGCTTTCTTGTGAAGGCAATATTACACTCTTTTGCATGTTTTTTTTAATTTTTGACATGTTTTTGAACAGTTGGTAATGATTTAATATTACTCCCACTCCCCCTCCCCCAGAAGTTGTTATCAGCAGTTACGAAAAAGAGGTGTTTCTTATGCCTACTATAACATCAATTAATTACAGCTAAGGATTACCCCAAAGTTTATCATTGGAGTCATTTATTGAACTTTTGCAACATGTGTCATTTTCTTAACACAAAACTATTCATTGAAGATTATAACTAGGCATCAGATAAACACTCCTGTCATAAAATCCCCTGATAGATATAAGGAAACAATATACTGGTAGTGATCACATAGTATTAAAGTAATTAAACATATTGCCAATATGAAGGTATGTCAGTGCAGCATGACATCATATCTTCAATGCTGTAAATACGCTAAGATCACTATTTATTTAATAATAAAATATGCAGTTGAGTCAGTTTACCTCATCTTTTACATTGTAACAGCACAAAACAATGCGATTCTAACTACCGTAAACAATTTTTAACAGTTTTTTGTTTAACTTTCACATTGTTCAATCATGCAGGGTATCAAAATTCAGTTTACCTCATCTTTTACATTGTAACAGCACAAAACAATGCGATTCTAACTACCGTAAACACTTTTTAACAGTTCTATATTTCTTAGTTTAACTTTCACATTGTTCAATCATGCAGGGTATCAAAATGCACTGGACACAATATTTATTATAAGTTAATTCACACTAAAGTCAAGTGTAAACATGAACTTCTGATACACAAACAACTTGTTCCATGAATAAGAGAATAGTAATAATAAATAGTTACATTTAATAACTTCCACTATACAAAAATATCTTGGGAATTTTGCAGACAGCTGTATATAGATAATTTACTGTTAAAGCAATTTGACAGAATATCATAGCGGGTATATATTTTTAATAAATAATTTGGGATTTCAAGTAAAATTAGCATTTAGACATATTATTTGTTCAGACCTAGAAAATATTACAAACCCGTCTACTTGTAAAACTGATAATCTGATCATTAGCCCTGTTTAAAAGGTACCTGAGTTCTGATGGGGGGGCTTGCAGTCTTGAGCTTACTTGGATCACTCAGGGCCCTTGTTTGGCCGTTTTTGGGGCCGAAATTTGGCCCTATTCCCCCTTTAAAATAGTATACTTTTTCCCCCTTTTTCAGCTATAAATTCCCCCTCCAATTTTTTATATTTTTTTTACCTATGTTGCCAGCTGGTGTCGTGCTATTAAACTTTGATTCAATGTATATTTATGTAAATTATATTAAAATATAGCAATTTTAAGTGTTGAATGGTTGGTGAAAAGATTTCTAAAATTCCCCTTTTTGCTCAAAACGATGCAAAATTCCCCCCTCTAAGGGCCCCAGCCTTAATCCCGCAAAGTGAAGCAAGGGCCCTGGATCACTGCATTTGTTCAAAATGATGTTTTTAGTGCACAGTAAATAATGAACACTTTATAGTCAAATGCCCTTAACAATCAAGAAAATATGGTTAGGAAACAAAATTATGATGGTTATTATATGCTTATCTGATTCACCATCGAAATACCACTCTCATAAAAGGCTTAAGTTCTTTAAACATAAGATAACAAGAAGATAATTTTGTGCAAAATTTGACAACAATAGCTACCCATAATTAATAAGCAATGACGATGTTTCACTTGTAAATGAGTGTATCACTAAGCAAGAACAATTAACCCTTTCCCCCATAAGAAGCAAAGAGAAAATGGCTTTTGCAACCAGCATAAAACCAGAACAGCCCAGAGCTCCAGATAAGGGTCGTATTTTCGTTATTACGAATTATTTTCAAGTCCGTTACGTATTTATTTTAAAATCTTGTCGTACCATTAAGAATTACAAAATCAAGTTACGAATATTATTTTTACATCGGTTCGTATCGATTTTTATTGAGTTCTTTTCGCGTATTGAAGATCTTTGCGGTGATT
Source organism: Dreissena polymorpha (assembly GCF_020536995.1). NCBI lineage: Eukaryota > Metazoa > Mollusca > Bivalvia > Myida > Dreissenidae > Dreissena > Dreissena polymorpha. The sequence continues at coordinate 57,617,309 of NC_068366.1, read as the reverse complement.
TTATAGAATGGTTATTAGGTTTGTTTAACAAAGCGCATTTTTTTTCCAATAAAAGCGGCGTTTACAGTCTATCTGTCAAAAAACAATGGCGGCGCCCAGAAATCGTCCTAAAAAACTGCAAAGCGTCCAAAACACGCTTTTAACATATTGTACGGAAAGTGAGCCGAAGTTTAATGTTTAGAAAGACATTATAGAAAAGATCTTATACGATGTTGTATGTTCAGTTGCCGACACAGTCGGAAAAGCTAAACAAAAACGCGACACGACGGGTCCAAACTTAAACACACAAAAAAAACATTGAACGAGTGGAAGGGATAAGTCCCGTGGCTAATCGTTGAAAAAATTGAAGGGGAGACCCGTTTTAATTGTGAAATATGTAAAAATTCATCTAAGGCATGCAATCTAAGCACAGTTTGGGCATATGAAGGTATTTGAAAAATAAAATTGTATAATACTGAAAATACACTGTTGGACTCGTATAAATAAAGTTGCTATTATGTTTATTTTTATTATTTTGCATGAAAATAACCATTATTATTTATATTAGGTCATTTAGAAAAAATAAGAATTATTTTCCAAAACTTAGTAGTAACGTTAAGAATAAAATTTCAGAGTTAAGAATTCTTTTTGAAAATCTGGTAGTAATTTAAGAATTTCACAAAACCTTATCTGGAGCTCTGACAGCCTGCAAGTAACTTGCAGCTATTTCAAGTTTTATGCTGTTTGCTACTCATCAGTAACTAAGGGTTGGAAATGAAACCTTTGAATCTTAGTTTAGTTTAAACCTATTTATTTTAGCTTGATTGCATCGAAAGCCTCAGGCTTATAGAAATGCCATGGGGTCTGTTTCCAGGGCATATTAACAGTACTTGGTGTCTTTGTGGAAGATCTAGAGAGCGTCCCCGAGTGGGAATTGAACCTGTGACCTCCTGATCGCTAGGCGGACACCTTATCCATTACGCCACGGTGATAAAAAACTTGAATCTAGTAAGAAAGGTCTTTAATTAATTTAACTTTCTCAGGGACTACAGATGCGTCAAAATACGTATCTAAGTGGTAAAGTGTTAATTAGTGTATCACTAAAAAAGAACATTTAAAATTAACAAACTCCACCTACCTTCTCCTTTTATTGGTTTGAAACGACAGCTTTCTGGCTCTAGCTATCGCATCAGATTTCTCGTTTTCTGCCAGCGTCTTGATTGTATCCACATGTTGTCTTTCAATGACCTTATATTGTGAACTACCAGATGAATTAAGGTTTAAAATCTGATGAAACTACATGTACATGTAAAATGAGAAAAATTATGATACCTGTAGAATTTTTTGGCTTTCGCACAATATATTGATGTCAATATCCCTAAACATAAATGTTTTTTACTGGAGATTTTAAATAAACTGAAAGCAATAATTAACTGTTTGATATGTATGGATTCGCACATAAACAATCATATCTATCTATCTCATAGTACTGCCTCATGTTTTATTCCTAAAAACTTTAAAGTGACGTCATTATTGTCTGACATGCAGTTTTAGCTCATCTGATCACAAAGTTATTGAGTTATTCTGATCACCATATGTACTGCATGAGAGTTGTCAACTTTTGGCTCGCTATAGTTTTGCTCAATCTTCTTGGCCAGAATGATAATCTTGAAAATCTACGTCGCAGCTAGCACACAACATTACCATATCATTAGATTAATTTGGTTCTATTGTGGGTTTGTTGCTGCATATGTAAATTAAATACAAATTCGTCAATCTGACAATATTATCAAACTTTTGCATTCATATTTATAATGTATTTCAGTAGAGTTGCTTTCATAAATGTAAACGTATTTCATTTTGTTTAATATCTTGGAATTCCATCAAGGACGTTTCATTTGCCCCAACACCAATATTCAAGTTAGTAAAGTATAACAAAATAATTTAAGTGTTTTATATTTGTAGTTATGATTGTTGCTGTGTTTATGTCAAGTATGCTTGGTAACTAAGTAAACACATACATAAAACAGTTTGCAAATCCATACAATATTCCACTTCATTAAATATTGGATGATTGAATATTTTGCTTCAAACTGCCATGTATGCCCTAGTTATATGCCCTAGTTAGAGTTGTCTGTAATTACGAATGCCGCCTTGCATGCGTGGGTCCCCAGGAAGTCTGAGATTTAAGCTTTAAACAAAATGATTTGTTCCCTCAGTTTTTGACTTTGCTGTATACCCAGCAGAGTAGCAGTATGTGTTGTATGAATTATCAATGTATTGATGTCAATTTACATAACTAAAACAAAATTATGAGCAATCAAAATCCATTCCGATATCATAAGTCTAAGCAGAACATGTTACCTATGTTTACAGTAGGGTGTAGTATTTTACAATAATCATTGAGGAACTTTACCAGTAAGATTACAGTGGGCGGAGTTTACGGAACAAAACATGGCTGTCGTTTGTGGGTTCATATGTAATTGATGTGTTGAGACCTTTTTTACTATGTTACAAAAATTGTATTTAGCAGAAACCAGTTAAAAACTTCTAGACTTGTTATAAGTAACTTTTTCACCAAATTGTTGATGACATAATGTAGTAAACAAAAACGCACTCAATATCGGAACTTATTGGAAATAGGTGTCTATTGGAAACAAGTAACGTCACAATTATATTTGCTAGTGGGCCCTTGCTAATGTCCATCCCTGTTAGCATTAACTGTCAACACATATTCACTTTTTATATGAAATTCACAATCATCAACAATTTAAATGAAAAGTTATATTGTTCAATAATGAATGATTTATCATGTTTACTGATATATCTTAATGAAGACTAATGTCAATAAATAATGAAAAAATAAACAATCTTATAAATTCACATGCAAGGATACGAATAAGCACCACTCAACATTTTCGAACAGTTTTCAACTGTAGATCCGTAAATTAAACAATCATTATTTTTCACTCATTGATAAATACAGAACTGTCGAAAAAAATACAGCCGAAAGATGTTTTGACACTATTTTGACGCCATGTTGTTTTTGGTAACAACGAAGCGTCTGGTTTAGGAATTTCATCGATCACGCACCTGCGCCAGACTGGTATTCAAATCAAAAGGTTACACATCACGAAATTTTGCATGGAAATAAAAGTAATTATGATACATTGGCCTGTTTTGCGAGCTGGTTCCACAGTCTCATTGCAGACGGAAATAAGAAGTGGCGTTGCTCATCAGTGTCGATGTATTGCTGCTTTGTGCCGCGTATTGAAATGTTGCGCCTCAGGCCTCATATACTTCAAAATAGACACACAACCATGTGTACAGCATTATTAATTTACGAGCTTTAGGCTCGATAAGTCATTGTCGGCTCGGGTACTACTAACATGTACCACGGGTACTCTTAAGTATACTTAAATGTATTCCGGGTACGGTAAATATACCAAAACATACCCGGGAAATGTAACGCTAAATCGGTCGTTGTCGGCTATTTTTTTTTAAATCAATTATATTCACATTTATGTCAATTTTCTGTAAAATGCCTCTATATTATCGAAACTCATACTAAAAAAGCGAGTGATGCAGTTTTAAAAAAAAAGAGAAATTCGTTTAAGATAATCGGTAGCGCGTTTTACGACAACGGATTTTGGGCTGGAATACAACTCGGGTACAGTCTAATATCGACCAGGTACAATTACGTATATTTACCGTACCCGGGGTACCTGTAAGTATACTTAAGAGTACCCGGGGTACATGTAAGTAGTACCCGAGCCGACAGTGACCAATCGAGCTTAATGCTCGTTTAGCCCTGTTAAAAATAAGTTAAGACATGCTGTTATTCATATGATGGCGGAAAACTTGGATGTATATATTCTGTGCCGTTTATAATTCTGTGTATCATTCTGGCTGTCCAGTTAGCGCATTGGTTGGTACAAGCCCGTCTCTCCTAGGCGACCCGGTCTCCAAGTTCCCGTAAGCATGTGAGTTTAGTTGGTGATCACCATATTGCGCAGCGGGACAGGTGGTGTTTCCTCCGGATACCCCCACCCCCAACACACAAATCTACACCACACCAAAATGAAATTAGTAAGGAGTGATCGACACTATCCGAGTCCTCACATAATGCAGCCTTAGGCTCAGAAGAACCTCAGATACTTCGAAATACACAGACAACCATGTGTACAGCATTATTAATTTTGCACTGGAAGTTAACATCCGAGCTGTTGAATCACCCGGTTGATGACATTTGTTGCGCAGTCGGTTATTTTCACAAACTTTGCAGTACGACGCTGATCACAAATCGTTCGAATAACGAATGTTTTGCTAAGTAGCGTACGTATATTATTGAAGATAAAGAACATTTTTATATGAAAGTCGTTCATTTGAGACTGTAAAACATTACTATTTTACAGTTTTTTTTTTTTAATTTATTGCGACCGACTATAGGGATGATTTTTACAGACCACCTGCTTTTAAATACCGAATTTAATTATCTTAAATGCCGCTAAAGATTATTTTAAAACGACGGCATAACATATGGGTGAAAACGCATTGACCAAATGTGTGTGAATGCTTGCACGGTTTTCACATGTTGGTCATGCAATTAATTGTATTTCAACTGCAAGAGATACACTATGCAGCAAAAAACGCAAAAATATGGGAAGATGTCACGGGACAGATCACATAGCATGCCACGTATTTAATTAATGCTGTTCGGTAAATTAAGTATTACATGTACTTACCGTTCGTTTGCTTTTCAGAGGCGTACGGTTTATCAAGGTTTTTGTTAAATTAATCCTTTCTTTTCTTAAAACGTCATATGAACTTTATAATGAGGAACATAGTATTGTCGAAACGTTTATATATATATATATACAAGAGAGTTATTGGGGTTTCGCTTTTTCTGATAGAGAAGTAAACTCTTAAGAAGCATACCGTGAAGTTTAAATTACCGTATCAGCTCTACGTTTTCGGACACTTAAACATAATTATTTTTAACTTGTCCGAAAATTAAGGTATACAAAATATTTTCTTAAATACATGTCGGAAAATTTAGAGACACCATGAACATATACCTACTTCATATACGTTAATAAGTTTGATGGTGTTTTTTATACAAATACCAAATGTAGAATTTTAACCGAATTATTCAAAGCATAGCATTAACATGGTGTAGTATGAACCTTTAAGTGTTAACATTTAACTAGTATATACTGTCAATAAGGTAATTATGATGACGTTGTTTTGTTCTGTATTCGTTGTCTTTAACACCTTCATTTGAATTGCAAATCAACTGGAGCCTTTTTTCATAGTTCAGATTCAGAGCGGGGTTTGTTGCCTTAGATAACCTAATTGATATTTCAGAGCATTAACCGAAACATAGTAACTTTTAAAAAGTAAGATGATCAAAATTGGCACTAAATGAAGGCAAACATTTGTTCTCTCGAAATGATACAAAACAAAATCTGTGAATACATTTAGCAGATCAAAAGATCTATCAATAAACATGTACGTAACGTGTTTATTGATAGATCTCGAGCAGATCTTATGCGTTTACTTTCGCAGATCATTTCAATTTCGAAACTACTTTCAAGTGATATTATGGGCATCTAGCAGTTTATAGGTGTCTATCGCAACCGTTGTTTATTTTTGGTGTTTTCACTTCGTATACACTTATATTTATTAATGCAGCATCAACATACTAAAAGAATATCCCGGAATGAGAAAAAAAAAAATGCATTTGAATATCAACCGTACTTTCGTTTTGACAACTGGCGACATAAATGATTCGATGTACGATGTGCGTCTAAATGTAGTTTTCATGCAGATTCGTTCATACGACACAAAGACACAATTTTGTTATACGGATCATTTCGGCTTAGACTGGGTGAGTCATGTAAAATATCGACAATAATATATATTTTTTATAAACAACTTGTAGCAAGATGAGTTGTAGATAATTGGTCAGTTACCACATTTTAACTAATTCTTTTGACCTGTTAATTCTCTTCAGCTCAATTCAACAGTGAAACATGTCCATAATATCACTTTAAGCTGTCTTGTGAAATCATTACCTGTATCGAGTGCACATGCATATTTATAAAGTCAGAAAATGAGAATATACTTAGAAACTTAGGAACCCATATTCATAAAGCATTTATTATTAGAAATGAGGTAATGTATAGACATTGACATGGTAAAAATTGATGCACAATGAGTTTCTTGTGATACTGTAAATACATGCTTTCTATGTGTTTCTTTGTACTTGAATTGTATATATTTCATGTTTCTATGTGTTTCTGCTGAAACTGTTAATATGTCAGATGTACTATGTATGTTCCTTGGTATATTACAAAAACTATACGAAAACTATGTTTACATGTTTGTTGGTTATTGTTACATACATTTTGTAATACGGATAATAAATATGATATAAGGCCTTTATGCCGTTTTTTAATTGTTAAGTATACCAGACTATGATAGCGTTGCTATTTACAACTGTTATGTATTGTAGTGTAATACGATTACAATATAACATTTACATGCATTTTTCTATTACGATTAATAGATAAGACAGGTTGCCTTAATACCCTTTGTATTATTATATTTACCAGGCTATAATAGCGTTGCTCTGTACAACTTTAAAGTAATGTAGTGAACTAATCTGAAATTGTTAAAGCAAAATTAATTTCTGCTGTTTATGTTGATATCACACCATATAAGCGTTATATCGTATGAATAGATATGACAAAACATCTATAATGACTGCCTTACTCGTTAAATCATAATGTAGTTCAAGATCTTACAATTAATGTATTATAACGTGTCATTATAGGTCTAGTTTCCACAAGATTTGTCTTACATGTTTCTTTTGGTAAGACAAATATATGAAAAGTGGATATAAATTGTTAAGTTAAGTACAGATGTTAGTGATAGCAGTTGCCCATGATATCAGTCTTACATTTTCGTTTCGGTAAGGCAAATATATATGTGGCACTCCTAATGTTAATTCCATAGATGTTAAAATACCATCTGTGATAGATATATAATTCGTACACGTTAAATGATTAAACTATATCATATTTTTGTATTTTAAGGTTTCTTTGCGATTGGTTATTTTACTTGTTTTTCGTAATAGTAAAAGTGAACTAAATTTATAAACATATCCGAAAAGGCCGATGTAGAGAAACCATTTAATGCAGGATAAAGTGGTGTAATATGGCATACTTATGTAAATGTGTATATATAACTACTCTTTTGTCATTGTTTATTAAATCGATGTATATGTTTAGAATACAGCCCTAAAAGGCTTCTTTTAAACAACATACTATCATGCTTATATAATGATATTTGATAGCACGAAACAAATTAGGATTAATGTATGCTTCATTTTAAAAGCCAATTTTTATGTGTCTACATCGTTAATAGAATATCATCCAGTAATCGGTACAAGGACAAAAATGAATATAGGCAGCTATACTACCCAAAGTAGTTGATTGAAGAAACCTCTAAGATAAGAACATATTGTGTTATAATTTAAAATAGATTGGTTAAATGCTTAAAAAAATTTCCAGAATTATATTGCATGTATGTGATCTTCTCCAAATGTTGGAAACATACAACTACAACTTTTGTAAAAAATATTGTATTCTAGTCTGAACTGTTCGTCAACACTTGTATTGTATATATGTCCTCGTGGGTTTAAATGCCTTATTGGATTGAAATAAACTGTCTGTCTGTTTCTGTCTGTCTATTTACCCAAATAGAGCAAACGTAGCGGTTCACTGACTGCTTGTATTTATCTGCCTGATTGTATAAACATAGGTGTGATATGCCAGGGATAAACGCAAATACCGATATGATGAATTCGGAAACAATTTAATTGTCCGAAAATTGAGTTATCAAAAAAGGGAAAAAATTGGGTTTCAGACACACACGTCTCCTCAAAATAATCGTTTTTGGCTAAAAAGAGGGAGTCCCAAATAGTGTCCGAAAACTTAATTTTAGTCGGTGAGAGCAATTCACATATTGGACTTTGCCTACTTAAAACATTGGCTGGATGGACAGAAAAATGAGCGGTTCTTCTTTTTATGTCACATATTAAGCATCGAAAAATTTGGGACATTATAGCAAACACACTACAAGACATTGGCGTATATATCAATCTATTGATAGCACATAGGAGTTTATTTGCAGAAAAGCAGAGTGCAATATAATAAATGTGTTATAAAACTATGTAATATATACACCACATTAACAAATATAGCTTAATTCACATGGTGCACAGCGCATTTGATTGAACGATGACGTTGTAATATGTCTAACAAACAGTCAACGTGAACGGACTGAAACATCCTGTAAAACTCATGTCTGCAAAGCCTACCATTTTTGGTTTTTGGGTACTATTTTATGAACAATGTATTTCATGCATTTAATCGCACATGTTTATATATTAATACTAAAAAGCGAAACAGTTAAGAACTCTTCTTCTTTGTCTACTAGCCTTCACAAATTAAACAAAGCTGTATCGTACTGAGCTTCTATTACCAAGTCATATTAAATTAATACGGCTTTTAAATCCAAACATTTTAATGAGTCGAAGACAGATCTTAGATAACCACCTAAGTGCCATACGCCTGGGGCGATACAGGTAGATGCTATCACAGACAGCAACGTATTAGAAGCTCCGATCAGGGACCTATACAAACAATGTTTCGTTTGTTTGTATAGGTCCCCGCTCCGATAACTTAACATACGTATATGCCACAGGAAATATCAATATCCAAAAACTGGCATATAATTTGAGAAAATACAGAATCGTTCATGAACGTCAAATACCACCCATTCCTCCAATGATTTACCAACTGAAATGCGCACTCGCGTAAAGTGTCAAGTTTCTGATGACGTCATGTTACACATATTCCATACCGTGTTCTCTCACAATGTCCTCCAAGTGCTTCACACAATCTTTCTCGCTGTTGTTGCTTAGCAACGACTCGTTCACTCTCTCGTCAACGCTTTTTCGGCTGCTTGTGTCTCGACTGTCGATATCAGAAAAATCCCGTGAACCTGTGTCGACAGCGCTCCCTCTCACGCTCTCGTTACTTCCAATCTCTTTCGACTCTTTGCGCATGTCATCGATACTCTGGGCAGCGAGGCTTAAACTGTCGGGTGTTGGATTATCAGCGGTGTAATTGGAGGCATAGTCTGCGTCGTCTACCGAATGACCCGCATATACCGCCTGTTCACTCTGAACACCGGAAGGTCCCGGAACTACGTCAATTTCGTTGTCAACGTCCGTGACTTGTTCGCGCTTTTTGAGATTTTCAAACAACGACGGTATATTTTCGTTTGCATCTTTTGTCTCTATGTTTGTAAACTCTATACCGTTTATCTCGTTTTTATTCTTCCCATTTTGATGATCTGGTTTCGGTGACTGAAGACTGCTCTTGAAATGACGGTACGCCTTGATTTTATCGACGACGTCGACAAAGACAGCCTTCACGTTAGTGCCGTTCTTTGCGCTGACTCCGTGAATGGTGACGTCACGATCTTGGATGCTTGCCAAATCCAGTTCAGTTCTCACTTGCTCTGGCCCCATTACACCTGAAAATGTACATCACGACATCAAAATATTATAAAAACGCGATATCATTGTTAAAGTATTTTGTTTAATTAATTAACTGTATTTGAACTTATGCATCGACTTCCAGCACTTCTTAAATAAGACTTCGTCCAATAAACACTGCTTTACAAATATCGTTGGCGCTTATAAAAGACATGAGCAAAATTTAGCGATTCATAATATACTGGTGGTAAGCTCATTTGAAACCCCAAGAATGAACCAATCAAACTCTAAACGCGGTGTCGGCATACAAAGTCAATGTCGAAAAATGTCGAGCCTGTTGCATATTTGTATACGTGAGTTATTTGTTCACGCAACCAACCAGTTTTGGTAATTCGTTCAATCAAACATGATGCAAATCGTTTCTATTTAAATGTATTTTTTAGCAGTCTGAGTTCGGTGCAAACCAGATATTAATAGATAACATAATCGGATTGTGCTTTTAAACCTTTGATCAAGATTAAACATAAGCAATTATGATGCGCCTCATTACAATATAAATGTAAACACGAACCACGAAGACGGCAAGTCACTACGCGTACTACTGTAGTTAAAGCTTTCTGCCATGAACTGAAGTTAGCTCTTTTTACATCACAGATTGTCCAAATGAGCCGCGTTTTGAGAAAAATGGGCTTAATGCATGTGCGTTTAGTGTCGTCCCAGATTAGCCTGTGCAGTCCGCACAGGCTAATCAAGGACGACACTTTCCGCTTTTATGGTATTTTTAGTTTTAAGGACGCCCCTCCTTACCGAAAATCAAGTTTAGGCGGAGTGTCGTCCCTGATTAGCCTGTGCGGACTGCACAGGCTAATCTGGGATGACACTTTACGCACATGCATTAAACCCAGTTTTCTCAGAGCAAGCCTCAAATATTTACATTAAGAAATACATTATATTGACAAAGACAACTAACTAGTAATCTCGCATGACGCACACCAAGTTAGACGACCACTTTATATGTACCGCAATATTCCAATACCTATTATTTATTAATGATACTACTAGTATTTCAGAAACAGATGCACGCAGACATTGTCAATAACTGCAAAAATACTGCGCACAAACTGCTTTTTGCCCATTAAAAACTGTGGGAAATATAGCGTAAAGATGCCACATTGCACTCAATTCATCGACTATATAGTGCTATGAAAATATTTTAACAACATATTGCATTCTAAATCCAATGTTTGTCATTTTTTAAGGATGAATATGGGTTTTACAACAACTGCTACAAATATAGTAGGCGAAATCATCCTGCACTCATATGTGCGAAGAACCAAGTTATTCAGTCGGTGATTTATTACACCATCTCATGTCTACTTTATATACATTTTAGCATACTTCGCATTTATTATAATGTTTCGTTTCGTTTATTTCAAAATGCACATTTTCACAATATGTGAATAGAATGAGCAAATACAGTTTACAAAAACATAATAACAGAGTCACATTATTTACAGTCAATTCTATATGTTTTGCAGATAATATGAACACGAGAATAACACGTCAATTAAGTTATGATTCGCGTACTATTTTAAATAATTTTTTTGTCATATTTGTGTAAGTTGCGAACTAGATCGACATACCCCATATAATTATGAACATTTTTAATGAAGTGCACCATATGGTCATAAGTATGTGATAATGCGATAATTTGAGAATCTGTTGGTTGTTCGTGGAGACGATAGCAGTGATGTTAAATAAAACCGTGGGATTTGAGGCATTTTAACATCTCTGAGGGTTGTGAAAGAAACAGATACAATGCTCCATTCAGTGCACTTGCATTCAAGTCTTAATTCAAATGTGTATATCCATCGTTTAACGGCACCCGTTATAAAAAACTATTCGGTCGATTGGCCTGTATTGGCGGCTGAAAAAGTTGTGTGTGTTTGTAAAAGAAAGTGCTTTAATTACATGCGTTTGTAAAAGAAAGTGCTTTAATTACATGCGTTTGTAAAAGAAAGCAATAAGAGACTATTACTATTATGCTACATAACATTACATCGAGAAACTTGTGTGCTAATTTTGGCAAAAGTAAAGCCTGTTTCACGATGGTTCCGGGTTATTTACACAAGCAGGTTCGCTATAGCACCGTATTCGCCCCTGTATACTACTACTCCATGCCACCCCGGACTGATGGGTGGACATGCAGGCGAACACTTACCGTCGGCATCCTGTTTGTTGGCGACGACGATGACGGGGACCCGGCGGAGGGAGCGGGACTGCAGCAGGTCGTGAAGCTCGAACTTGGCCTCGTCTGCTCGCACCCGATCACTGCTGTCCACAACCCACACAATGGCTGCGGACAAAGAAAGCCATGCAATTGAATGCAATTCACGTTTTTTTTTTAAATTCAACTCCCAATCGCCATTCTTATGCCAGACAGATGGGCTTTCCTTCGGGTATTCTGGTTTACCTGATTAAACCAGCCTTCCTTTAAAACACACACCCTTCTCCGCACAAAACCACACCAAAATCCAAGAGGGTTCAGTAAAAAGTTAACGGCATAAAATTACAGTTATACATCAAAATTCGTCCGAACTTTCGTGTGTCTATAGTAAGTTAAATATGTGTATTAGTAGTTACAGGATGAAATAACTAAATATATTGCTGTTTATCTTTTAAACACCAAAAGCGGCCCTTATCCGCTATACCGGAAAGCGAAAATAAGCGATCCCTACCCTCGGCCTCTTTCAGGAACGCTTGCCAGAGGTAACGCGAGAGTTTGGATCCCGGCATGTCGTAGAGCTGTATCCGGGCTCCACGGCGTGGCCGCGTGTGCTCGATGTTGATTCCCCGGGGCGGCAGGTTGGCGTAGATCGTGTGGTCCAGCTTAGTCTTGTACATCAGGCATGTCTTGCCTGAAACGAGAGCCATTGTTTAAACCTATTTATTTAAGCTATATTGCATCGAAAGCCGACGGCTGATTGAAACGCTTTCGAGTCCGTTTTCTGGGTAGAACAAGTACGTGGTGTCTTTGGGGAAGGTCTAAAGAAGGCTCCCACAGTTGGGATCGTGCCCGTTACCTTCCGGTCGGTATGTGGACACCATATCAACTACATCATCATGGCGACTTTACACGAGATCGATACACGTGATATGTAGTCGACGAACTATAAAACTACAATTAAATAATCGAATTAATGAGACGCTCATTCAATTCAGTGGTACTTGCTGTTTATGGCTAAATTATCAATATGAATAATACCCGTATGCTTATAAAACGTAGCTTAATTTTCGCAGAGAGCGTAACGGTATATACCAGGCATCCGGACATAAGTTCCTATGGACTTTGGTTCGTACGTAATGTTTGTCATAGGTGGACTACGGTTCCTACGCTGCGTTTGATATACGCGGATATTGAATCCTACGGATATTGGTTCCCACGGACATTGGTTTCTACGCTATGTTGGACATAGGTGGTCATTTGTGTTTACGGACATTGGTTTCTACAATAGTTTTTACATAGTAATCACTGGAGTAATAATACAACATGATAATTATAAACATTCTCGGAGGCGCTATCAAGTAACGCGTTGCAAATGAAAGTTTATTAAATTTGACCTTTAAAAGTTAAAATCGTTAAAAACGATCAAAATAACTTAAAAAGAGAAAAGAAACCTTGTGCAGCACAATCGAAACGATGTTTGCCCGGTTTTGTATCGGTACGCCTTTTAATCTTTTAAGACTGTTAAAGTCTATCGGAAAATACAATTGTTTAATAACGCATAATGCGATGAACAATTCAACACCGTTAATCACTATGCCAAGTGCATTTGTTTTATGATTGCTTGGTTCCTTGTCATAAATGTAGGGTCGCATTTTATTTTAAGGTTTCCCCCTTGATGCAGGTGTGTATTTACAGCCCTTACCTGCGCCATCCAGACCCAGAATTAAAACCTTAGGGACGCGACCCTCGAACACGTCACTCAGATGCTTCAGCTGGCGACGGTACGCGTTCACGCGACCAATGACGTTGCCCATGACGTCACGTCTTACGTCACGAAATGTCGTTTGTGCTGTTACCGGCTACTTGGTGGATTGTCGATCAAACTATTTTAACTGTGTGCGACAATCAAACTTCCAGTTTATCTTTCATATGTTGCTCAAAGAACAGAGGCTGTTGGTCTGAAAATGGGTTTGTCCAAAAAGATATTCGCAGACACACACATACACTATTTAAGCAATGTTATCCTTTAATGGCTTTTTAGTGAACCCATTATCTTTGTCAAATTATCCAATGGGCGTTCGAATAATTATTCCAACTGTTAAAACACCTCGTTGTTCTATATATTCACTATTTGTAATGAACCATTAAGTCAATGCACTAAAACGACACTTTAAATTCTGTTTAACACTTCAGATGTTGAATTATACTGGCGCATTTATGGAAGTTCAAAAGTGGGTACAATGTACATGTATATGCCTATGCTGTTTAAATGAACAAACCGAGCTGACTCGTTGTTTAAGGCATTGAAAATACGTGAAGCGAATATTAAACAAGATGATGTATAGAATCCGTGAGAACTCGAATACAAGGCGCAATAAGTAAGTGGTTATCAAAGCGAATCGATTTAACCAAACACGGAATGTTTCATATTTTAACAATCCATTTAATACACCGGTTTTGCACTATTGAATAGTTGAACACTCGATCGACAAAACGTCCAATATTATTGCTCTTTAGATAATTGAATGGCGTTTGACCGAACACAGTAGGGCCGTGTCGACAGCTAGAATTTGTGAAATCACTCGACCACAAAATAGCCATTGAATCAACGGTCAGGTTATCGATTTTAATAATCTACTAAGCACACAGAGTATTTTAATTGGAAAGATGGTAACCCACTCCCAGCTGTTATACAAACTGAACCACTTGGCCCTCCTTAATTTAATAGTCTGTGCGTCCGTCAATAGGTTTGGTATAACAAAGACGTTTCACGTGGGATCATTACTTCACGTCTAAACCTTTTGAACGTGTAAATTTATGTATTCTTCAATTAGTATATAAAGCCTTTTACACTTAGTGCATTTTTATGCGGGAATTTGATTCTGTATAAAAAGCATTGTGCACATGCTGCATTGAAGTTGGCTGCTATAAGTATAAAATGATTGTGCACTGAGTGCATTTAAGCGGGAGTTTGCGTCTATTAATATAAAATACTTGTGCACATAGCTTGACAAATTTTCCTTCCATGCGTATAACAGATTGTGCACGTGTTTAAATAAACGAGAGTTTGCTTCAAATAGTAAAAAATCCTTACAAGTGCACTTCTTTAAATCAACCAAAAGTTGTGCCCTTCTATAAATGATAAATTCTATGTAACCACTATCTACTTACGAACAATCACCATTCCGCTTAGCGATCCTTCCAAGTTCTGGGAGTCAGCAAAGTCAGCAGGAGAGGACGTCCGGGTTGAGGGATAACGGTACTTGCTTGATTAACAGAGCCGCCCGAGGAAGTCCCCATCATCATTTATAGAGTTACCTTGATTTTTTTTTGACAATCGCCATTTTCTTTTACATTTTGAACGTTAATCGCCAGCTGGCCACTGGTGATTTTGTCGATCGGAAACGCTAAAATATAATATCCTGACATTGAAATAAAGTTAGAAAAATTCGCTTTTAATAATTTTGATTTAACAAAAAGATTCAAATTGTTGTTGTTGCCTTTTGTCACTTGTTTGTCGCATATTCATCGCTTGAAATTTGTGTTATTAATTGCACAAGTTTGTATTCAAACCACACGTAAATGTTCGTAAATGAAATTATACTATGGGAGATCACACTATTCGTGTCCTCAATTTGCTTATAATCAGTTTATTTTTTTCACCATCGAAATATATAGCATTAAAATATTTGATAAACATGCAGTTATCTTTGGAAACATTCAATTCATACTTTTCTAGCCGCGTCATGCGAAAACGGCTCTTATGGCGCATTGGCAAGCATAGCTAAAGCCCTTTCTGCGCAGTTGCGTAGTCTGGTCAGGAGCTGCGCTGTCTGCTATAAATCACGCAAGGTTTCGTGGTCTCATAAGGTATCTCCTGACCTACTGCGAGATGCGCAGGCTGGACCATAGCTACGATAGCCGCATATGGCATATTACCCATTTTCGCATGACGCTGGTCTATATAAATATCTTTGCGTCTTGTAAATCTTAGCACAATACTTTTCGATAGAAAATTGACGTCAAACTGTGTTATTTATAGCAAACTCGCAAATTTCGGTAGCATTTCAGTCTTTCGAGAACGATTTTCATACCGACTGAAGAGTACGGCAAACATCTGTTGTTAGATAATGACGATTTCCGTCTTATCATGACACTACATTTTCGGTAGTTTTTGTTTCCTCATCTTGAAAGCAAAACTGTGTTATCAACGTTTATCGATAGTCCATTGTTTATGCCCGGACGATTTAGTACCAAGTCAAAAGGCGACTTATAAACATATCTCACACAATAATATAAACAAGGGACAAAATTGTCACAAAACCAGGTTTTCATTGTGAAAAAAAATCTGATTAAGGGAGACAACTCAAACTGAACTTTTGAAATGAACAAACAAAATTAACCCCCTTTGTAAGTTTGTTTCAAAATAAATCTATTTTAAGTTGTGGTGACCTTGACATTGGAGATATTGACGTGATTCTTTCGTGCGACACACCGTCCCATGATGGTGAACAAATGTGCCAAATAATTGTAAAATCTCACAATGAATGACATAGTTATGGCCCAAACAAGCTCATTTATTGCCAATTTTGACCTTTGAACTCAAAGTGTGACCTTGACCTTGGAGATATCGACGTAATTATTTCGCGCGACACACCGTCCAATGATGGTGAACAAATGTGCCAAATGATTTTAAAATATGACAATGAACGACATAGTTATGGCCCAGACAAGCTTGTTCCGCCCGCCCGCCAGCCCGCCAGCCCGCCCGCATTCGCCAATCTAATAACCAGTTTTTTCCTTCGGAAAACCTGGTTAAAAATGGTAAAACCAAGTAGTTTTGTTGTTTACTGTTGAGTGTTATCAAAATTTGATAAATTACCGATTGTCACGAATTTTCCCAATGAACTGCGCTTTACTTATCATTATGAAACAATAATGAAATGGAATTCATATCGATATTAAAAGAAAACATTTTTCTTTTCTCTTATTTTTTTTTTGCTTAATTTGTTTGTTTTTCTTCCGTTGATAAGATAAGAATCGGCTGTTATTAAGGTTGGTAACTAATAGCCTCATCTGCGCAAGAGTATGTGTACATTTCAAAGTTCATTTAGAAGTCCTGCTGCAGATTTCCCAGCTGTAATAATATCGCCTGTCGACTCTATATATCGCCTGTGGACTATCGCGTTTTCAAAAAATCAGGGGAGACAAAAAGGGATATTTTTACGTCATCAAGTATGTGAATCAACCATATTGATAATAAATGGTTAAAAATTACAGTATCACCTTTAAAAAAACGCGAGAGTCGACAGGCGATATTATTACAGCGATATTTGAATAGTAAAAATATCGCATGTCGCTTCGTGTATCGCGCAAAATATCGAGTATCGCTTCGTGTGTCGCGTGTCGCGGTCTGAAATTAGACCGCGATACACGATATTCGGATAATATGGGCGATATTTGAATAATATTATATCATGTATCGCTTCGTGTGTCGCGCAAAATATCGTGTGTCGTTTCGTATGTCACCATTTGAACGCGAGACTCGATATTTTGCGCGATACTCAAAGCGACACACGGTATTTTGCGCGATACACGAAGCGACACACGATATTTTGCGCTATACAAGAAGCGACACGCGATATTTACCACGAAATAACGCCTTTTGGGCTACCTACACAATGGCGATATTTTGTGGTACATTCCTGCGCGTCGCTTCGTGTATCGCGAAAAATATCGTGTGTCGCTTCGTGTGTCGCGCAAAATATCGTGTATCGCTTCGTGTGTCGTGTGTCGCCCTTGATAAAAGAAGGGAGAGAAATGTGCTGCAAAAAAATACCACTTGACTGACGTAGCACGTAGTGGACTATTTTAATCATTCATAAACTTAATCTTCCGCAAAACGTATAGCTAATTTTTTATATTTTTAATTTTTATAAATACGATCCGTTTACATTTATTTCATTGAACACGATATTCACATTATGTGTCAATACGTAAATGATTGTAGTTCAATAACTGAAGTAGCGCCGCGAATAATTTCTCGGCGCGGATGGGGCAGTTATCAGGTTTTGGGTCATTAACAAAACTGGCTTGCAAAACTGGCTCTTAACCTTAGTTGTTCTTAAGCGAACAACTAAAACATATAGGAGGTTTTTGTGTGACGTCACAAGAGGGGTTTTCCGTTACTTAAAATAGATTGGCCGTCAACTTCTCGATCGCGGCCAATTACATTGTATCAGAGTAAAGGTCGTCGGAAGACTTAATACTTACAATTTCACAAAACAAAACTATCAATACCCGTATTCTTTTTTTAAGTAAGACTTTAATAAAAGATATTTCAAAAATAATAAAACATATAATAATTTGAATATTACTATAAGTGGTGTGGATGCGATAGTGTTATTTTTCATCAGCGATTGAAATCTAGTGTAAGGGGTGCATTGAATCAGTTATAAAACAAAGCCCTAAAATAGCTCAATACATTTCAATCTTGAAATGTAGTTTTAATTTTATTTTACATTGAATGAATTTTCGTTTCGTTTGCATTGAATAAAAATATTAATAGATTTAAGCATTCAAATTGAAAAAAACACCTGCATATTTTGCAAATTGAACTGTCTTTGCATGTACATGTATATTGAAAACTCTTCTGTAGTGATACTGAGCGATACAAATCTCGAATATTATGATACCATGAATCTACACATTTAATTTAGTTTACACAAGTATTTTATATCCCTATGATGACCAAACGCGATTGCTTGTTTTCATGATGATGTTTCGAACACTGCAGTAACGCACGATCTTTACACATAGCAGAGTTTACATTTGCAGGTACCCGTTAAATACGTTAATTGTGTAGCAGTAAACTTGTACAATATTTTAAATGTATAGTTATTAAACACTTTATTGCTATGTTTACACTGGTTAATTTATATATACTTAATAGTTCCTAGCTGTTAATCCATTTCGGGCAAATGTCTATTTTTTTAATATGTTCAAATATTTTATTAAAGCAAGTTTAAGCAACTGTTAAGTTTTTGACTTAATATGCCAAGAGATGACATGGAGGTATCATAAATTGTGTTTAATGACCAGACACATGTGGTTTATGAAGAGACCCCATAAAGAGTCATACAAGCATAGGTCCCTGGGTTTATGACACACTGTTTTCTTAGTAATTGTCTGGACAGTATCCGATCCGATAGTAAAATGGTTTCCAGATGATAACTAAACAACGTTTATGCCTAGGATCATGAAACTTCATAGGTACGTTGATCATGACTCGCAGATGACCCCTAATTATTTTCAGGTCACTAGGTCAAAGGTCATGGTCACAGTGACTCAACTTTGAAAAATGGTTTCCGGATGATAAATCAAGAATGCTTACGCCTATGATCATGAAACTTCTTAGGTACATTGAGCATGACTCGCATATGACCCCTATTGACTTTCAGGTCACTAGGTCAAAGGTCAAGGTGACTTGACACAGTAAAATGGTTTCCGGATGATAACACAAGAAAGCTTACGCCTAGGATCACGAAACTTTATAGGTACATTGATCATGATTCGCAGATAACCCCTATTGATTTTCAGGTCACTAGGTCAAAGGTCAAGGTCTCAGTGCCAAAAACCGTATTCACACAATTACTGCCACTACAACTGACAGCCCATATGGGGGGGGGGCATGCATGTTTTACACACAGCCCTTGTTTCAAAAATGTTTTCATATATACTTATATTGATATTTACAAAATTGATGCATATAAATGATAGACTTTACTGAAATCATTTTAATGATACTGAAATCATTACAGTGAATTAATACTGATAATTATTTAATAGATTTTGCTTGATACAATCATGTACATCTATATCAAATGAGAACATACTGTAACTTTAGTGATGAATTTCAGTGAATTAAATTTAATCCAAAATATAAGTAACTCGCATATCTCTCCCGCAGCGCGCACACCTAAACATCCTACTGTGTACCTATTCAGATCCAGATAAAAAGATATGATACATAATTATGTATCATATTGTTCAGAGGGGATGATTTTACCTCTGTTTTATCAATGTATTGTTTTACTTCTTTAATCAGTGTGTTTAAAGATATATAAACATAGCTCCAGGGTCTTTGCTTCAGGCAATGAATATTTCATATCCTGATCTCTTTTTCTAATGGTTATTTTAACTAGTTCCTACATTCAATACAGTAAAATATATGTTAAGTAGTATCTGTACACATTGGTAGATTAAATTTGTACATCAAATATTATTTTTTAATTGTTTTAAAAAGATATAGTTTAAATGTTCATACTAGATTAATTTAGAACCTTAGTCATGTCACGGAGATGTAGAGTCCGTGGTCATGTGGTAATTAACATTTTTCAATATAACCACTTTTATATGGAGTCCTGACCAGATCTCAAATGCATATCCTTTTTCTCTGTCACCCTGGTCTTCTCCTATCAAAATGGCAAATTATATACAGAACCGTTCTTTATACACAATGGTTGAATGAAAAAATTGACATCCTATTCACATGGAAATTTCACTTTGACAGTCATGGAAAAAGAGCCTGCACAACACAGATCAAAAATACTTTTTATTTGTGGATAATCCCATATCTTGAAACTCTATGTGCATAAATATCTCAAGTCTTCATGAAATCAGGACAACAAAAATGTTTTTAAGTCCTTAATTGACCTTGCAATAGTAATCAGATTATTAGAAGCTCAATTAGTCTATTTATGTCATATGCTTTGTGTATTGTAAACATACACACAATATTGCAGGTACATGATAGCAATAAATAATAACAAAGCCATCCATACTATAAAGGTCAATGGCAAAGCCGGTGATGAAAAATTTGAACGCTTTGAGCTTAATCACACATGGTGAATTGTGATCGCTTTATGGCAGTCGTGAGCCGTCAACATTTGCCTTGTTAACTCTGTGAATGCCACGTTTATATTCCAATCTTCATAAAATTTGGCCAGAATATAGGTCTCAATGATATCTTGGATCAGTTCGAAAATGGTTACAGTTGGTTGAAAAACATGGCTACCAGGGGGTGGGGCATTTTTCCTTATATTGCTATAGGAAAACATTGTCAACACTCAAGAGGTCACATTTATTTTCCGATCTTCATGAATTTTGGTCATAATATTTGTCCCAATAATATCTTGTTATCTCAGGTGAACAACTGTTGGCCTTTCAGGCCCTCTTGTTTGTTCATCTTACCATTTGAAGAAAAGATATCATTGCTCAAATGTCTTTTACTTTTAGAATGTGTTATGCTGCATTTCTTATGTGGCTTGTTCGGGGTATATTGTTCAGCGCATGTCGGTAAGTCCGTCAGTCGGTCCGTCCACCAGATGGTTTCCGGATGATAACTCAAGAGCTTAGGCCTAGGATCATGAAACTTCATAGGTACATTAATCATAACTGGAAGATGAACCCTATTGATTTTCAGGTCACTAGATAAAAGGGTAAGGTCACAGTGACTAGAATGCTTAGGCCTAGGATCTTGAAACTACATAGGTACATTGATCATGACTGGCATATGACCCCTATTGATGTTCAAGTTATTAGGTCGAAGGTCATGGTCACAGTGAGTCAAAACAGTTTAATGATTTCCAGATGATAACTCAAGAATGCTTACGTCAAGGATCATGAAACTTTATAGGTACATTGATCATGACTTGCAGATTACCCCTATTGATGTTTAGGTCACTAGGTCAAAGGTCAAGGTGATTCAAAACAGTTAAATAGTATCCGGATGATAACTCAAAAATGCTTACGCCTAGGACCATTAAACTTCATAGGTACATTGATCATGAGTGGTATATAACCCTTATTGATTTTCAGTTCACTTGGTCAAAGGTCAAGGTCACAGTGACTCATAACAGTAAAAAGGTTTCCTGATGATAACTCAAGAATAGTAAGGCCTAGGATCATGAAACTTCATAGGTAAATTGATCATGACTGGCAGATGATCCCTATTGATTTTCAGGTCACTAGATCAAAGGTCAAGGTCACAGTAACAAAAAATGTATTCACATAATGGCTATCACTACAACTGACAGCCCATATGGGAGACATGCATGTTTTACAAACAGCCCTTGTTTGTCTTACGTTGGTAAATGTTCATCTCGGTCAATTCTAGGTTAAGTTTGAAAGTAGGTCATATTTGGTCCAAACTAGGTCAACAAACCAAATCACAGAAAAGGTTAGTGAACACTCCAGAGATCACATTTTCTTCTAGATCTTAATGAAAATTGGACAGAATGTTATCTCGATGAAATAAAGTTTGAAAGTTGGTAGTTTGTCAAAAACTAGGTCATTAGGTCAAAATATAGAAAACTTCCTTTACCTTTCTACAGGTCACATTATCTTCCTGATTTTCATGAAAATTGCTTACAATGCCATTCTTAATCAAATCAAAAGCTGAATTTGCAAGTTTGTCATGTGCAAGCTAAAGCTTGGTTACAACTGAGTCAAATCAAACACAAGTTTTTGACACTATAGAAGGAGTTTGGGTGAGCGATACAGGGCTATCTTGTTTTAGAACAGCCTGTAGTAAGAAAGGGAAGGTATTGTATTTGTTTCAAAAGTAACATGTTATTGTTATTGATAGTAACTGAGCAATTATATGATGTCATAGTTTTGGTTATTTTGCTCACTTGTTATGATATGACAAGGTGAGCTTTTGCTATCACTCTTTGTCTGTTGTATTTTATCCAAAGTTTATTGTGAACAAATAAGATATCATTTTACAATGTTTAAATTTGGATGTCACCTCTTTGCCAGATTCTTATGAAACTAGTCACCTCTATGTTATTTTGGGTTTCATATTCTAGCAAAAATTAAGGCACTAGGTCAACTATAAGAAAAGGTCTGTTAAAACTTTAGTGGTCACATTCTCTCTCTGATCCACTTGTAAATTGGTTAGAACATTATTTTAAATGATTTCAAAGTCAAGCTTGAAAGTAGCATATTCAACATTTAGGTCACAAGGTCTAGTCTCGGTGATTAACAGGTCACGTTCAAAAGTGGGTCATGTGCTTCCAAGCATTTGATAAATAACTAAAATCATTAAAATCTATGTTAACACTTACATTTTTACCTGATCTTCATGGCAGTTGATCAGAATGTTCAAATAAATAAAAGTAGGAACTCTGTAACAAGGCTCAACTAGATCGGATAGACGCAAATAGTTTGTTCATACTCATAATGCCTTTTTTCCTAGATCTTCATGAAAAATTAGTTAACACCACTAGGAAACAATCAGTTTCAGGTAAGCCACATTGTGCTGTTAAAGCTATCTATGTATAGTATAGATTGTTACAAAACCTTGTTTATCAATAAAAATAAATGAAAAAAATGGCTTTCTAAAACAGTAAAAGTTGTAGTCTTGGATTATATATTACTCAACTTATAATCTACGACAATCTTTTGAGAAGAAAAAACAAAATTTGACTATTATTATACCCCATCATACTGTGATTGGGGGCTAGCACAGAATTCTCAATTATGTTTTTCGAAAAATAATCGGTTAGCATATTGTTGCTGTTTTATCCAGTTGTCTGGACCATTACTCCCAAAAGAATTGTAAGTTCAAATATGAGATAATTAGGTAAATAAATCTCATTGAAGGGAGTGCAGTGTCCAAGAACGAAAACAATTGCACCACAACCATTAACTATTGACCTGCGGATAAATGACAAGCAATTACATAATTGCGGTGATTTAGATTAACTTAAATGGATGCTTATTTATTTTATGCTTTCCGGTGATTTATACAGAAATATCAGTGTAAAACTGATTGAAAAATAACAGTGAAAATACCGATATTTTTCGCTGTTTTTCTGGGAAAATCGATATTCCACTGAATCCAACAAATATCCTCTATATATCCATCCTCTTCAAAAGCATCGTCAAACCAGTACTTTCAGTACTTTGATTTAGTATGTATAAATAGATAAATGCATAATATATACACATATGATAGTTTATAACATGTGAGAAAAGGAAAAAGAAAATATAAACAAACAAGTGATGTCATCATCCTTCAGAAAACGAGAAAAATTGCAATCTCTAGTCACGAGTCTTTTTTTTAAAATAAATTGTAAAAAAATGGCAAAAGGAAATTACAATCTTCCAACATAGAAATCATCTACAATGTATGCTTAAATGAAAAATAAAGAAAACAAGAGGGCCATAATGGGGCTGTATCGCTCCACTGTTTTTTTATGCGAAAAAAACGTGCAATGCGCATGGGTTGAAATGTACTCAAGCATGTGACTTTCTCTTTCTATCCCTCGTCCCACTGGGCGCTTAAAAGTTGGAAGGGAGAGCTTTTTATATATGGAAAAAGTTACTACCGTGTTAACTAAACAGACTTAAAAGCTTGGGAATTGTTGCACAGGTCCTTTGCTTATAACGTAGGTACATTTATCTCGCCAAAAAATATTGTTGTTCTTTCTATTTCACATATTTTTAGATGCTGAAGATCAAACCTACGCATTTGATTTGAAACATATTCACAAGACCCATAGGAATCAAAATGCCTTAATCCTTTACCAAACGACACATTTTGGACATTCCCAATTCGAAAGAGGTTGCAGACGACAATTAAATTGTAATGGAATATGAAGGAAATGATCAGGTAGGGTAGAAATAATTGTGATAAAAGGAGAAATTGCTCATCTTGAGCAATTCTCCTCTTGTCACAATTATTCATAAAGTTGTCAGCTACAAACCCGTAAAATCCTGTTAGTGTTTGGTAAAGGGTTAATAATCTCTGGTTCATTCTTAGAGCCTTTCACACATTTATAACAAATACAATAGTAGCATCTTTCTTTGTAAAGAATCATCTCAAAATATAATTAACAACCCACACATCCCTAAGACCAACAGGCCTGATAATATTATGATAATATAAAGATTATTTCTTTATATTTATAAATGTATATAATTAAGTAATACATTTGACTTCTAAGATCAATTCCTAACTTATTTTAAGAAAATTATAAAATGGTCAGAAATATATAGATCTATGGATCGTTGAGCAAATGACAATCATATCCACAATGCATGAGTCACAAATCACAAATCAAACAATGAATCATTAGTTATTAAAAAGCAGCATATACGATAGTTACGAACATTGCACTTCATTTATCAGTGCCGTAGCCAGACCCAACTTTAAGCCGAGGCAGTATCTAAGGTCCTTCTAGGGGGGGGGGGGGGGGGGGGGGGGGGGGGTCCGGCGGCATGCCCACCCGCATTTTTTTTTATCCCTAGAACGTCTCTGGTGCGTTTTAAAGGCCATTTAAACAACATTTTAAACCTAAATTATCGGAATCGTGGACGCTATATATTACCATTTGGTATCAATAAAATTAACAAAAAAAATCTGCTACATGTACAAGTTCATTGTCAATTTTATATTCTGGTACCATAAACGGTGTTTAAAGTGACAATGATGTAACAAACTTAAATACAGAAAAATAGTCATATACTTCATTTTAAGTCAGATAGAAACAAAAAATTGAGACACAGCTCTCTCATACAAGCCATAGTATGTATATGGATAATAGAATGTGCTTTACAGATTTATTATTGAAAATACTAAAATAAAATAGATCTACCATATAATATAAAGAAACAGATCTATCAAACATTTTAGCTAATAATGTTTCATGAACATGTTTTATTATTCTTTAACTTTAAAATATCAATCTTATTGAACGCTAATTCAACTCTCCTGTATCCAGTCGAATCCCACATTTTTAGAATTTGTTTTCGATCAACTGGAATGTGTTTATGCACAAACATTTAAGCGATGCCATTAAGCCGTTCCTCTTTCATAGTAGAACGTGTCCACGCTTTAAGCCTTAGCAATTCGTTAAAACTCCACTCACATGTACAAGAACCAATAAAAAATATTAATTCTTAAGATAACATCAAATCAGCTTCCGCAAACTTGCTGTTGTAGTTCAGACAAGTTCACCGTGAAAAAAATCGTGGACGATTTGTTTTTCCATTTAGAGCTTGAAAGCACAATAGGGCTATTTAATGAAATATTTAAATGCATTAAATTAAAAGCGTTTTCAATCATAAACACATATAAAAAAGGATCATTGATGGAATTTTCTTAAACACGGACCTACTGGGATTCGAACCAACGCAGTGACAATATAATAGTGAGCAATGGATCCAAAGTCTGACGCTTTACCGATCGCGTCACAGGGGCATATTGCTTATTATGAGGAGTACAAATATTTAACTTAAATCAGTAAAGTTTTTGGCCATTTTTTCAATTTTCTTGTGTAACATTTTGTTTTAGCACTGCGTCATCATTTTCTGTCAGTTTACAGTTTTATCATCAACTTTATTGACTATTAAAAAGAAAAGACTTGAACTTCTTTATATCAAAAGTTTAATACGCGGGATATCATAATTTGAAAATTCTAATGTAAACAAAGATTCTTACCACCTGAAACGGTCCCGGATTAAGCTCGACGCCGGCCATAAAGAGGAATTCCAATAAAGGCGAAAACGCCAACCACCCGAAGTGTGTCTAGGTCCAAAATAGACCCAGACCTGGCCGTAAAACACCCGATCCTCGCTCGGTACGTTCCGATGTCCACAATGATTGTAACATCGAAGTGTACAGTGCGACGCTTTGTTTAATATACGGATTTTCCTAATCATTTAATTTCATTTTGCTGAGACATTTGGCATCAATAGAAGTTATTAAAATGAAATAATTATCTGCCTCAACATGAGCCAATTGTACTCAATGATATTTGTTTGTGATTATAGTGCTTTAAATTCATTAAATTGCCTCAATTTCTTATATAGAGTTTATTCTTTGACATAAATTTTCCTTTTTTTCCATGTAATCTCAACATTGCTCTGCAAATTTTAGCCGAGGCAACTGCCTCGGTGTGCCTCAGCGTGGCTACGGCGCTGCATTAATTCCAACACCTTCTCTTGGATACAAAGTTTGAGTTAACCATGCAGTATCATATATTGACTTTTCTTTAAATAATTATGTTAATGGAAGTTGTGTATTAAACATCGATAAGATATTATAAAACTAGTTTAAACTTTACAAAAAAGACATGAAATTAACATGTCATCCGAAATATTTTTATCCGGATATATGTTCACTTTCGACATATTTAAATAAAACCCGACTTTTTTCAGTTTATAAGAAAAACATTCAAAACACTTTATCTTACTTCAATTCCTTTGTAAGCAGTCACCATCTGATCTGAAATGGCACTAAATGACAGGGTTTTATCTCATGTTTACAAGATGTTGTTGTTGGTCACAGACACACGGCCGCAGTTATCTCCCCTGGTAAACGTCATATGTTCAGTTTTGTGACCCTCGGGGCAGGGTCAAATTTGAGCCCAGGGGAATAATTTGATCAAATTTGGTAGAGGACTATTAGATATCACTACACACCAAATTAAGTAGCCCTAGGCTCTATAATTATGAACAAGAAGATTTTTAAAGTTTGCACAAAATAGGCCTTATTTAAGCATATGTTCATATTTGTGACCCCCAGGGCAGGGTCCAATTTGTCCCCAGGGGCATAATTTGAACAAACTATTAGATGTCACTAAATACCGAATTTGGTAGAAATAGGCCCAATGGTTATGGACAAATAGATTTTTAAAGTTTGCACAAAATGGGCCCAATATAAGCATATGTTCAATTTTGTGGCCCCTGGGGAACGATCAAATTTGATCCGAGGGGCTTAATGTGAACAAACTTGGTAAAGGACTATGAGATGTCATTACATACCAAATTTGGAAGCCCTATGTCATACGGTTATGGACAAGAAGATTTTTAAAGTATGCACAAAATAGGCCTTATATAAGCAAATTTTCAATTTTTGTACCCCCTGGGGCTGGGTCAAATTTGACCCCAGGGTCATAATTTGAAGAAACTTGGTAGAGGGCTATAAGATGTCACTACATACCACATTTGGCAGCCCTAGGCCCAATGGTTATGGATGAGAAGATTTTTAAAGTTTTCACAAAATAGGCCTTATATAAGCAAATTTTCAATTTGACCCCCCAAGGCAGGGTCAAATTTGACCCCAGGGGCATAATTTGAAGAAACTTGGTAGAGGACTATAAGATGTCACTACATACCATATTTTGTAGCCCTTGACCCAATGGTTAGTGACGAGATTTTTAAAGTTTTCACAAAATAGGCCTTATATAAGCAAATTTTCGATTTTCTGACCCCCCAGGGCAGTGTCAAATTTGACCCTAGGGGCATAATTTGATGAAACTTGGTAGAGGACTATAAGATGTCACTACATACCAAATTTGGTAGCCCTAGGCTCAATGATTATGGACGAGAAGATTTTTAAAGTTTTCACAAAATAGGCCTTATATAAGCAAATTTTCAATTTTTTGACCTCCCAGGGCAGGGTCAAATTGACCCCAGGGGCATAATTTGAACAAATTTGAAAATGGTTCACCCAAAGAACATTCCTGAGAAATTTCATCAGAATTGGACCAGTAGTTTAGGAGAAGAAAATGTTTAATGAAAAAGTTAACGCACGCACGGAAGCAGGAACGACGGACACAGGACCATGACATAAGCCCCGCTGGCCTCTGGCCATTGGAGCTAAAAATTACTTACACCGTGAGGAGGATAACGGTTAAGACTATT
The DNA here is from genome assembly GCF_020536995.1 of Dreissena polymorpha. Classification (NCBI taxonomy): domain Eukaryota; kingdom Metazoa; phylum Mollusca; class Bivalvia; order Myida; family Dreissenidae; genus Dreissena; species Dreissena polymorpha. The sequence goes on along the minus strand of NC_068366.1, from coordinate 57,588,816 downwards.
TTACGTAATTGCGGGAAAAATGCCGCCGCTTCAAGTACGTATACTTTCCAAACTAATAATGAACCTAAAGAAACTAACGAAAAGAAAACACGGTTACAACACACCTTCGGTAGATTATGTTCAATTTTGTGACCCCTGGGGAACGATCAAATTTGATCCCAGGGGCTTAATTTGAACAAACTTGGTAGAGGACTATTAGATGTCACTTCATACCAAATTTGGTAGCCCTATTCCATATGGTTTTGGACAAGAAGATTTTTAAAGTTTTCACAAAAAAGGCCTTATATAAGCCTTTGTTCAATTTTGTGACCCTCCTGGCAGGGTCAAACTTGACCCCAGGGGCATAATTTGAACAAACTTGGGAGAGGACTTTAAGATGCTATTACATACCAAATTTGGAAGCCCTAGGCCAAATGATTATGGACGAGAATATTTGTAAAGTGTTCACAAAATAGACCCTATATAAGCATATGTTCAATTTTGTGACCCCCAGGGAAGGGTCAAATTTGACCCCAGGGGCATAATTTGAACCAATTTGGTAGAGGACTATTAGATGTCTCTATATACCAAATTTGATAGCCCTAGGCCCAATGGTTATGGACAAGAAGATTTTTAAAGTTTTCACAAAATAGGCCTAATATAAGCAAATTTTCAATTTTGTCACCCCCGGGGCAGGGTCAGATTTGACCCCAGGGGCATAATTTGAACAAATTTGACAGAGGTTCACCCCAGGAACATTTGTGAGAAGTTTTATCAGAATTGGACTTGGAGTTAAGGAGATGTTTAAAGAAAAGTTAACGCACGCACGGACGCACGCAAGACGGACACAGGACCATGACATAAGCCCCGCTGGCCTCTGGCCAGTGGAGCTAAAAATGGGGGTCACCAGTGAAAACGAAAAGTTCCTGCTTTACAATCAAGGGTACCCCTATTTTCCAGAAACGCCATACTGAATTAGAGATTTTTATACAAATGTATGTGAGCATTAAAATGAGCTAAATGTTCAAAAATTATTATAAATAGATAAAAAAAGAGCAAAAGCCTATAATAAACTCATAAACATATTAACATGCATACATCTCATATATCATTAGTGACATGGAACCTACTAAGTGCAGTAAGATTTGCTAACCTAGTTTGAAATTGCGAGAGAAATGCATTCTTCTATAAATAAGACTTGAAAATGTTACACGGACATAAGAACATTAATAATTAAGTAACAAGGCACATTTAATCATTCAATTATACAGGTTTAAAGGAAAATAGATTTATCAATTTATCAATGAGTAGTGATACTTGTGATAACATTAAACTTATGACAAACAAAACAAATACATGATTGTCATGGTATTTTTTTGAAGAACTTCGACAGGTTGGAATAAGTGTTTCCAAAAGACGCTTGACATTGGTGACCCTGGGCTGACTGTCAGAGTTATTCATTTTGAAAATGTTCTTGAGACCATCACGTTCAAAGATCATTTTAAGATGCATAAATTTGAGTCCAGAGCCAGCTATAATATTTATATTGTTGCAGCATTGAACACATGACTGTAAACAAGAAAACTCAGTGACTGCAAGTTCCTAGCTTGTTTCTGGGTTGAATCTGACTTTGAGTCCATAATCTGTCTGGTTTCATTTTCCTCCTGCACAGGTAATCAGCATATCACTGAAAAGATAACGCAATTGTTCCTTTGAAGTTGATACATGTATTTGCCTAGCAGTTATATTCAGGCAGGTTCATAAAAACTTCAATAAGTTTCAGTCGAAGAAAATTAAGCATACTTGCAAATTGTGTATGAATAATTTAAACCATTTTTATTTATTAAAATAAAACAAGGGCTGTTTGTAAAACATGCATGCCCCCTATATGGGCTCTCCGTTGTAGTGACAGCCATTGTGTGAATATGTTTTTTGTCACTGCAGTGCTCCAGCTAGGCCTAAATCCTTGCCCCCCCGAACCTGCGCCCTGCCGCCCCCCTCAATTTTTTTTTTTTTTTTTTTTTCATAAATCTCTTATTACATTGTAATAAGTTTATCCTCATTGTAGACATTATATTTGAATGGTTTAATAATAATGGGAATAATATAATTATTTATAACATATAAATTAACATGCAATAGGAAGCATTCCAGACACACCCGCGCGCTCGAACGTGCCCTTTTCACAAAATTCTGCGCGTCGAAAGTGCCCTTTTGACAAAATACTGCGCGTCGAAAGTGCCCTTTTGACAAAAAAGCCCCCCCTGCCCTTTTCAAATCCTAGCTGGAGCACTGTCATTGTGACCTTGACCTTTGACCTAGTGACCTGAAAATCAATAGGGGTCATCTGCCAGTCATGATCAATGTACCTATGAAGTTTCATGATCCTAGCCATAAGCGTTCTTGAGTTATCATCCGGACACCATTTTACTATTTCGGGTCACCGTGACCTTGCCCTTTGACCTAGTGACCTGAAAATCAATAAGGGTCATCTGCGAGTCATGATCAATGTACCTATGAAGTTTCATGATCCTTGCCATAAGCGTTCTTGAGTCATCATCCGGACACCATTTTACTATTTCGGGTCACCGTGACCTTGACCTTTGACCAAGTGACCTGAAAATCAATAGGGGTCATTTGCGAGTCATGATCAATCTACCTATCAAGTTTCATGATCCTAGGAATAAGCGTTCTTCAGTTAATAACCGGAAACCATTTTACTATTTCGGGTCACCATGAACTTGACCTTTGACCTAAAAATCGATAGGGGTCATCTGCGAGTCATGATCAATGTACCTAAAAAGTTTCATGATCCTAGGCATAAGCGTTCTTGAGTTATCATCCGGAAACCATTTTACTATTTTGGGTCACCATGATCTTGACCTTTGACCTAGTGACCTCAAAATCAATAGGGGTCATCTGCAAGTCATGATCGATGTACCTATGAAGTTTCATGATCATAGCCATTAGCGTTCTTGAGTTATTATCCGGAAACCATTTTACTATTTCAGGTCACCGTGACCTTGACCTTTGATATAGTGACCTGAAAATCAATAGGGGTCAACTGCGAGTCATGATCAATCTACTTATCAAGTTTCATGATCCTAGGCATAAGCGTTCTTAAGTTATCATCCGGAAACCATTTTACTATTTCGGGTCACCGTGACCTTGACCTTTGACCTAGTGACCTGAAAATCTATAGGGGTCATGTGCGAGTCATGATCAATGTACCTATGAAGTTTCATGATCATAGGCATAAGCGTTCTTGAGTTGTCATCCGGAAACCATTTTACTATTTCGGGTCACCGTGACCTTGACCTTTGACCTAGTGACCTGAAAATCATTAGGGGTCATCTGCGAGTCATGATCAATCTACCTATCAAGTTTCATGACCCTAGGCCTAAGCGTTCTTGAGTTATCATCCGGAAACCATTTTATTATTTCGGGTCACTGTGCCCTTGGCCTTTGACCTAGTGACCTGAAAATCAATAGGGGTCATCTGCGAGTCATGATCAATCTTCCTATCAAGTTTCATGATCCTAAGCCTAAGCGCTCTTGAGTTATCATCTGGAAACCATTTTACTATTTCGGGTCACCGTGACCTTGACCTTTGACCTAGTGACCTCAAAATCAATAGGGGTCATCTGCGTGTCATGATCAATGTACCTATGAAGTTTCATGATCCTAGGCCCAAGCGTTCTTGAGTTATCATCCAGAAACCACCTGGTGGACGGACAGACAGACAGACCGACATGTGCAAAGCAATAAACCCCCTCTTCTTCGAAGGGGGTCATAAATATTTGGTCTTTTCTTATTTATTTGACTTCAATAAGCCTTCTAAAAGTTGTATCTTTAAATTGACAACATTTTCTTCATGTTATTTAACAAAAAAATCATATACAGATGTCAAATACATGTACACAAGCACTTATATAGGAGTAAGAACTGACATTAGTGTTTCATGGGAAGTGTGACATAATCAATTATTATATGCATCATTGTTTTTATTTATTCAGACATTCACTACATAGCATGTCATTACTTGTATTTTATATGATATGCCCTTTTAAACTGGATTAAAGGGATCTTTTCACCAGAGCTCCAGATATGGGTCGTATTTTCGTAATTATGAATTATTTATAAGTCCGTTACGTATTTATTTTATAATTTTGTCGAACCATTAAGAATTACAAAATCAATTTACGAATATATTTTTATATCGGTTCGTATCGATTTTTATTGAGTTCTTTTCGCGTATTAAAGATCTTGTCGGTGCATGCTAATATACATGTAGAATGGTTATCGGGATTGTTTAACAAAGCGCATTTTTTCCAATAAAAGCGGCATGTACAGTCTATCTGTCAAAAAACAATGGGAAAAACAATCCCTAAAAGTGAATACTTCAAACTGGGTGAAATTAACCTTAATCATGTCGATACCTCCGTCCATTTAGGTATAACAAGAACGACGTCTGTCTGTGAAACAGCTGAAGTGAACGTAGAAGGGAACATCTCAAAGGCAAGACGTGCTCTGTACAGTCTCCTTGGAGCCGGGCTGCACGGTCACAATGGTCTGGACCATAAATCAATGCTGGATCTTTAGAAGTCATTTGTTCTTCCTGTGCTCACCTACGGCATAGAAATATTTACACCAAAGAGTACTCTCATCAAACACCTGGACCTATTCCAAAGGAAAACTATTAAACAGATACTTTCTCTGCCAAATAACGCTGCAGATCCCTGCGTGCTTATCCTTACAGGACTTTTACCAATTGAAGCAATATATCATTTGAAAATCTTAAACTTTTTCAACAATATATGTGGCCAAAAGCAGTCTACTGTAGTATTGAACACCAAATTGTGGTACGACAACTTTCTGTGAAATCAGGAAAATCCTCATCATGGATAAACTGTGTGCTCCCTCTCCTTGTAAAATATGACCTAGAAGATGTTGATGATTATCTTCAAAACCCTCTTAATAAATCCCAATGGAGATTAAAGGTACATAAAACGGTAGTGAATTATTGGAAAGAATATATCGATAGGATAGCCCGCACATATTCCTCTTTGAAATACATGAACATTCAATATTCACCTGGCAAATTTCATCCTTTGATACAAGTTGGATGCTCCTCAGCACTAGAGGTAACTCGACTGCCTACAAGATTCAGGCTACTCACCGGCACTTACGTACTCCAAGTAAATAGATGCTGCTTCAACCAGTATGCCATAAGCGCAGTGTGCCCGAACTGTAAAGTGGAAGATGAAACAGTCGAACACTTCCTGTTACACTGCTCTGCATTGGAACAGGTAAGAGCCCCAGTTATGTGCCAAATCTGGAATTTACTGGAATCTATGGATCTCACCAAACAAGTTACCTCCCCTGCTCTACTAGCCCAAACCCTCATTGACTGGTCAATCATAGTCCCAAACCTTCCTTCATATAGAGACAAAACGATTATGTTAGAATTTCATATACGAAGACTATTCTTCCACTTACATACTACAAGATATAGGCTTTATAAAGAACTGTCTGGAAACTGAGGACTTCTTGGTTGCATGGCATGCGGTCTAGATACTTGTTCAGTGTTTGTAATGACTGATGTGTGTATATACGAACCCTGTGATGTACGTGTGAAAAAAAACAACATGTGGTCCATGTCCCCAACGTCTGTAATAACCCGTGTGTATATATGTGTACTGTACGATACACCTGTGAAAACTGTGCAATGACCGTGATGTGTATATATATATGTACCTTGTGATATACTCGTGAAACCATGTATATAGGAACTAGTGCGGTGAAGGTGTGATATCTATACTTTGGACTTGTACTCCCAGCAACCACTGGGGTTCGCCATCTTTGGCGGTGAAGACTACACAGATACAGATACAGAATGGCGGCGCCCAGAGAGCGTCCTAAAAAACTGTAATGCGTGCAAAAACATATTGTACGCAAAGTGAGCCGAAGTTGAATGTTAAGAAAGACATTATAGAAAAGATCTTATATGATGTTGTATGTTCAGTTGCCGACACAGTCGGAAAAGCTAACCAAAAAAAAAACGCGACACGACGGGTCCAAACTTAAACAAAACTAGAAATGGCGCGGCAGAGGCCGACGCGTATCCCCACGCCGAATGTTTGACCTAGGTGTGCCCCAGGGTTGGTAATGGGGCCATGCATAGCTGAGATTGACCGTATTGTCATAAGAGAAGTTCATCATCAATTAGAAGTGAATTGGTGTAGAAATGAAGAAGTTATAGTAAAAGGCAATTTTGGGTGGGTGTGACATATGTGGGCAGGGCGCCCCAGGATTGGTAATTGTGCCATGCATAGTTGAGATTGACCGTATTGTCATAAGAGAAGTTCAGTATCAATTTGAAGTGAATCGGTCTAGAAATGAAGAAATTATAGTAAAAGGCAATTTTGGGCGGGTGTGGTCTATGTGGGCGGGGCCCCAGGGTTGGTAATGGGGCCATGCATAGTTGAGATTGACCGTATTGTCATAAGAGAGGTTCAGTATCAATTTGAAGTGAATCGGTGTAGAAATGAAGAAATTATAGTAAAAGGCAATTTTTGGTGGGTGTGGTCTATGTGGGCGGGGCGCCCCAGGGTTGGTAATGGGGCCATGCATAGTTGAGATTGACTGTATTGTCATAAGAGAAGTTCAATATCAATTTGAAGTGAATCGGTGTAGAAATGAAGAAATTATAGTAAAGGCAATTTTGGGTGGGTGTGGTCTATGTGGGCGGGGCCCCAGGGTTGGTTATGGGGCCATGCATAGTTGAGATTGACCCTAATGTCATAAGGGAAGTTCAGTATCAATTTGAAGTGAATCCGTGTAGAAATAAAAAAGTTAAAGTAAATGGAATTTTTTGGTGGGTGTGGCCTATGTGGGCGGGCGCCCCAGGGTTGGGATTGGGGCCATGCATAGTTGAGATTGACCCTAATGTCATAACAAAAGTTCAGTATCAATTTGAAGTGAATCCGTGTAGAAATGAAAAAATTATAGTAAATGGAAATTTTTGGTGGGTGTGGCCTATGTGGGCGGGGCGCCCCAGGGTTGGGAATGGGGCCATGCATGGTTGAGATTGACCGTATTGTCATAAGAGAGGTCCAGTATCAATTTGAAGTGAATCGGTGTAGAAATAAAGAAGTAAATGTAAAATAACCTAAAAAACTGAGTGATAATTTCTGACGCGGCCCCACCCCAACCGCTATAACTTTTGACCCAGGGGTCAGATCAAAATTCCAAATAGTGCAGGGTCGCACATATGCTCATAGCTACCATGTGTGTAAGTTTCAAGGGTCTAGTGCTTTTAGTGTAGGAGGAGATAGTGGCCAGGACGGACGGACGGACGGACAGACGGACGGACGGACGGACGGACGGCGGAGATAACCACAATATCCCCACCTTTTTTTCAAAAAGCGTGGGGATAAAAACAAACATTGAACAAGTAGAAGGGACAATTCCTGTGGCTAATCGTTGAAAAGAGTGAAGGGGAGACCCGTTTTATTTGTGAAATATGTAAAAATTCATCGAAGGCATGCAATCTAAGCACAGTTTTGGCATATGAAGGTATTCGAATCAAAGTACTGACAGTACTGGTGTGACGATGCTTTTGAGAGGATGGATATAAAAGCATCAAGTTAAGTTTATCTACATCACCACAATCACCACAATTGTGGTACGAAAAAAAAATTTGGTACAAAAATTTTGCGAAAAAAATTTGGGTATGAAAAAAAATTTGGGTACCAAAAAATATTTGGGAACAAAAAAAAATGGGTACCAAAAAAAAATTGGCTAAGAAAAATTTTAGGTACGGAAAAAAAATTGGGGGAACGGGAAAGTAGTACCTGTGGGGAACTTGACCCACACTCGCACATTTTCGGCCCTTTCTGTCAAACATCAGATAAGTTCCTCGAAGGCAATAGTATGAATACACATTTCGGAAGCGGTAATGCGGTCCTACCTACGCGCGTCAAAATGTAAGCGAAATATGTACTCAAGTCTGTCAGGAATGATTGAATCAACGAAGAAAATCGTGTATTGATGTAAGTTTTTTGAAGAAATGTGCAGAAAATATATTAAACAAGAGCTGTTTTTGTGAAACACAATGCCCCCTGCTGCGCAGCTTTGAAGCCATATATTTTACCTTTGACCTTGAAGGATGACCTTGACCTTTCACCACTCAAAATGTGCAGCTCAATGACATACACATGTATGCCGAATATGGAGTTGCTATCTTCAATATTGCAAAATTTGACCGTTGACCTTGACGGATGACCTTGACCTTTCACCAATCAATATGTGCAGCTCTATGAGATACGCATGCACGCCAATATTGAAAAAGTTATGGCCAATGTTAAAGATTTTGGACAGACAGACGCTTTATATTTGACATTTGACCTTGAAGGATGACCTTCACCTTCACCTTTCACAACTGAAAATGTGCAGCTCCATGAGATGCACATGTATGCCAAATATCAAGTTGCTATGTTCAATATTAAAAAAGTTATGGCCATTAAAGTTTTCGGACGGACGGACAGACTGACACACTGACTGACTGACAGTTCAACAAATATAGGCCACCCTACCAGGGGCATAAAAAGCAATGGCGATATTTTTCTCAGCCACATTATTGTTAATAGTTTGATATTACAAAATGAAAGTGAAAGTAGAACTGTCAAAAATGACAACCTGTCAACGTGCTGTTTTTGCTGGCACGATAGGGCGATTACACTCAATGTGTTCACATTTTGACCATAGGCTTTGTCAATGACCTTTATAGTATGGGTAGCTTTGATATTATTTATTGCTATCATGTAACTGCATGATTGTGTATATGTTTACAATACACAAAGCATAAATAATGATATAAATATACTGATTGAGCTTATAATAATCTGAGAACTATAGCCAGATCAATTAAGGACTTAAAATACAACTTTGTGTCTTGATTTCATGAAGAAATGACCATGCATGTCCTAGATTTCAAATTCAAGGCCCTGGTGTGACACATTAGTAGCATTACAGTTAAACTGTTACCATGCTTATGAAATTAGTTTTTATTGAACTATCTAAGGAAATCTAAATCAGGCACTGATTTTTCTTGTTTTAATACAGTCATAGATCAGTTGTGGCCTTTGGGTAATGACCAATTTTTGCTTACTTGTCACACCCTTAAAACTTTCCACATGTCTATAATAGCAAATCTGGATTTAGGTGATCTTCAATGGTACATTTAAACTTTAGCTCTGTTACAAGAGTGCTGATAAAGTCCAGTCACATATTTAAATCTAGGCCATGTCAAAATCAAAGTGTCAAAGACAAATGAAAGATACGTTCATTAATTATTGTCCAGTTGTTTACTACTGCTGTAAGTTTTTATATAATATGACTGATGAACATCACGTGAGAGAAAATTCACATTATCATTGAATATCAGGTTTAGCAGCCTTTTACTAGTTTTAGATAACAAAGTATGCTAGTTTTTAATGTCGCTTATGGGGATCAAACCCGTAGGGCTTTTAGGAAGATTCTGAAATTTTCGATCCCTCGAGAGCAACCAAACCAAAAATTAAGTCAAATATTGCCGACTCGGTTTTTTGAGTCGGTTCATGAGGGATAATGGAGCTCGATTGGACATTGTCCGCTCTGGTACTACTTACATGTACCCCGGGTACTCTTAAGTATACTTACATGTACCCTGGGTACTCTAAGTATACTTACATGTACCCCAGGTATGGTAAATAAACATCATTGTACTCGGTCCATATTAGACTGTACCCGAGTTGTATTCGCACCCAAAATCCGATGTCGTAAATCGCGCAACCGATTATCTTAAACACACTTCTCTTAAAAAAAAACTGCATCAACATGCTTTTTGAGTACGTGTTCTGATAATATAGAGGCCATTCTACAGAAAATTGACATAAATGTGCAGGGCTTAACACTAAGGCACGTCCAAACGACATTCACTGCCCGTACCTTGGTCCGGGCTAGCCAATGTCCCAGGAACATGCCAGACCGGTCGTGTGTATTTTGGGCGGGATAATATGTTCTATATCAATAAACTGTGTTTTAAATAAGCTTTTCAAAGATGCAAAAATCTTAATACAGTACGATCAGATGACAATTAAACCCAGAGTGAGTTTGGAGACAACAAACAGATCGTATCTCGAAATAGATTCGGAACCCCCTGATTGCAATCAAAAAGAGGCCAACAATTCAAAAAATCCCTGGCAGTTTTCCTGGTAAAACACGTCAGTACCTATTTTTAAACGAAATGCCACTAGACACGGTTTTTGATTGGTTTCCTCGAAGTGACGTGTTTTCTCAATGAAAATACGTTTGAAACTAAAAGCCGGGATCGCCAGGATCGTTCGGAATGATGAAGGTATAAAACTCGACATTAACACAAAGTAACTATAAAATTAATAGTTATTTATCAATTTTAAATATATTTAATTTGTTGTCATTATGGAAAAGTTATTCCATCCTTTAGACGATTAATAAATCCATTTAGAGGAAGATAGAGACTTTATTTAGATTAGAAGTGTTTTGACAATATTTTTTACGCAATTAAATTAGCAAAACTAATATTAATGGTCGATCCCGGCTTTTAGTAGAGAGTTAACCCTGTAAAATGTTACAACTACCGTAACAATTATTTTGCTAAGATTCACTTACAATTTCTTGTAAGACGGTAACCCGGCAATCTATGTAAAAAAGGTTTAACGTTCATGTCGTTGTTTAAGTTTGGCTTTACGGGTGGGTATGGGGGTTCCTCGGATACGAAAAGGAAAGGGAAGGAGGAAAGTAAGAGAATGTATGAGGAAATAAAAAAACAAGAAAATTTCTCCAGAAATGGCGTGAAGATTACAAATAGATGTCTTAAATAGATGAATATTGAATTCAATAGCATTAGTAAGGCAAGCTAATGAGAATGATTTAATCATAATTGCGCATCTCCAAGCACAAGAAAATACAAGTTGAATGATAAATATAAAGGTTTTTATAATACTTGGGTCAGGGCACATGAAAGATTGGTCAGGGCTAGTAGGTTCTGCATTTACTAGCCCGAACGGGCTAGTTGAAACAAAGTAAGTGTTAAGCCCTGATGTGTATGTATAATTATTACAAAAAAATAGTCGACAACGACGGATTTAGGGTTAAATTTCCCGGGTACATTTTAGTATATTTACCGTACCTTGGATACATGTAAGTATAAATAAGAATACCCGGGGTACATGTACGTAGTACCTAAGCCGACAATGAACAATCGAGCGATACTGGAAAGTGCAACATCTCTCACGCCCCCTAGCATCGCCTTTAGCAGTATTCAATTCTCAACAGGAAAGTGCTTGAGTCATTGATCCCGAGGGACAAGAAAAACAATTGATTATTGTTCGAAATAAATAATTTGATTAATGACAATTCTATTATTTGAGCCAGGTCACAGGAAAAGCGCAGTCAAATCAGTATCCAATTAAATTATTTGTTATTGTCAGAAAAACGCTTTTAAGCAAACAGCTTTCAAGCGACTGCAGGCTGATCTAGATCCAAACTGGCCACAATCGCCTTAATGTCTCTTTTACTGTGACACAGTTCATTTAACTTTAAAATGATAAAAAGTACTAACACTAAGAAAGAGTATACAAACCAGTAAAGAGTTTGAAATCAATGTTGAATTTCAGGACAGCTTGGTGATCTGCAAATCCCCGATGAAATGTTTATATCGGGTATCATAGTCATTCAATAAGTCGCAAAATGCTCGAATACAATTTATAAAGCACAATGTGACTTATATTGATAACTAAAAATACCAGTTATGCAGTATGCCAGTTTTGCCGTGTCAAGCTGTTACGATCTAGAAAGTCCTTCATTCACATCGTCGATATTGTATTATGTGAATTGGGAATAAGACATCAAACTGGGAATGGACAACATTTTGGTGATTTTCTCAAACAAAACTATTCATTTCATGATCTATATATATTTTTGTAATATATTATCTATAATTTAAGCTTAATAAGAAATTTTCCATGACTTTTTCAGTAACAGTGATTGAATTTGTATCATTTAAAGTGTATTTTTAAACCGTGTCCATGCGCGGGCATGGACACAGTTTCATTTTATGAGGATTTGTTTTTAAATTTAAAAAAAAAACAGTTTTTAAGTAAAATCAATTTAAATGATGCTATTATATATGCAAGTATATGTTTTAATTATAATTTGTAAAACTAGATAGATGCAACATATAAAACTGCATATTATGCACTTTTGATAAAACACAATTTATTCCCAAATTGATGTCTTATTCCCAATTCACATAATACAGCGTTTCGAGTATATGTCCTTCGAATTCCAACTATTGTTGTCATAAGCGGAGAATTTAGTGAATAAATAATTCATATATCCTAAATGACAGCTTCTAAATAGCGAAACAAGCCAATTTATGCAGTAAGAAAGTTTTGAATCGAGACTCTCATGGTGGCGGCCATTGTTGAATGTTGAAACACGAACGACAACTCTACTAGGAGAATGTTATCAATGACGAGCAATCTCCTACGCAGTGGCGAATGCAAAAGGGAAGTAACTGACAATATCGAGTTATCTCAATCGGACTGGCTCGGTCTTTTACATAGGTCCCCATTGTGAAAAAAATTCTACGGTTATGATACCTTGGAAGATGCTGTTCGCATCGTCAAAAATAAAATTGTATAATTAAATACTAAATAGACACTGTTGAACTCGTATAAATAAAGTTGCTAGTATGTTAATTTTGATTTTTTGCATGAAAATAACCATTATTATTTATTTTTAGGTCATTTAAAACAGTTAAGAATTATTTTCCAAAAACTTAGTAGTAACGTTAAGAACACAATTTCAGAGTTAAGAATTCTTTTTGAAAATCTGGTAGTAACGTTAAGAATTTCACAAAACCTTATCTGGAGCTCTGTTTCACGGTTTGGTAAATTGACAAAATTGAAAAAAGTTGTTTCAGATTCGCAAATTTTCGTTTTAGTTATGATATTTGTGAGGAAACTGTATTACTGAACATTTACCATAGTCCAATATAGCCATTATATGTATCTTTTGACGATTTAAAAATGTAAAAATCATAAAGCGTTGCAACGCGAAACGATTGAATAATTTGGAGACTTCTGTTGTTGTCGTTTAGATTTACGAAACTACGAAGATTGCTTATATAATGTATAAAATACTTAAACTGTGTATACCCGGCGGAATAGTCGAGAGGGCTAATGCGTTTTTACTTCACAGAGTAATTCCAGGACTCCGGGGGTCACTGGTTCGAGCCTTGGTGCCGGGTACTTTTTTTTCCTTTTTTAAATTTTATTCTTGATATTTTACAGGAGCCTTTAAGTTCACATATATCAATTTAAAGCATTTAATGACAAACTTCAAAATATGCCAAAATCTGTGAAAAGACCCCTTTAATAAGTAAGTGTACATTGTAAACACCACATAGCTATATATTCTTCATCCAAATGTTAATACCAAAGACATGTATTATCCCCAGGGAATAATTTATATGTGCGTTCCGCGTCTATGACGCACAAATATCGAAATAGACGCATCGTTTTGAAATATGTGCGACCACTCGGACGCATTGCTGAACTGTATCCGTTAACGCATACGCAAATCACCATAAGTACGAACCATCTTGTGTACGAGTCAAAAGTGTAGCAATGAACGCAGAGTTTAACCGAATGAGGCCTGAAGACTCCAGCGACATTCTATACATAAATGGTGACGTCACTACGTTATTGTCAGTAAGACCGGCGCACAATGCTCCAGCGAGTCTTTTGATTGGCTCTAGTCGAGCAATTATTCTATACGAAGCAAAGCAACTAGAAGAGATTGTGTGAGTGTATCCAGAAAACTTTCAGAGGGGGGGGGGGGGGGGGGGGGAAATTATGCGATTTTCTGCTATCTAATCAGCATTTTGCATGATAAAAGTGCATGTAAAACAAATAAGAACTTGAGTTCACACATCAAGTGTGACAGACACACGGACAGACAGACACACAGGGGTAAATCAAATGTCTCTCAAACCACTAAAGTGGTGGGAGACATTATCTCTATCCATTACTTTTTTAACAGAGTTAGATGGGTGGACCTCCTATTTAACCTTGTTGGATATCCTACTAGGTAAACTTAGGTACAACATTAAAATGTTTGTGCCCATGTCCCTATGAATGGAAAGCAGGCACACAGCGGAAAACCTGTCCTGACCCATTGATGATCTTAGTTTTGTCTTAACAAGTCCTTGGGCACTGATACTCCTTTCACACTCGCATGATGTGACAGGTAACACACGTGATATGGACAAAACAGTGTAAATGATGGGGTATAGCTGGGAATCACAATGTGCAACAGAGCCATGAAGGGTAGTAGGTGGGTTGGGTACACCCTTCCACCTAGCCTGCCATATAAAGTGCAACTCAGCAGGCAGGGACTGAGGGGAAGGGAGATCATCATTGAACCATTCAAGGTCACTAGCACTGACAGGAGAGTAGCACATTTGTTCAGGTATAAACTTCAATCCCATGGCTGCCTTAGTCTGCAAATAACTGAATTGGGTGTCCATTTCGTACACAAAAGTGTCAACAAAGGGAGTCGTTAGGTTTCTCGTGTAGTTTAATTCGGGTGTTGCTGCCTCGATGTTGTCACGCTTTTAGAAAATGATTTAGTTTCATATAGCAAAGTAATTCTTCATTTTTGAGTCTTTTTTAATTTCAAAAACTATGGATGAACATCAAAGCAGTTAGCCCGATTTGTAAAAAAATAAAAAAAATAAATAAATAATAATTAATAATAATAATAATTCATTAAGTGTGCAGTTGAATTTCACTGGCAATAACTTGTTACTCAAAAGGAGTATCACTCTAAAGAGCTAAAACCAATTAAATTCATCAAAGAAATTACCGAAAAAATAATTATGATTGTCCATTGCGTTCGTCTAAACTCTTTAATTGCTACAACTTGAAATATTGTTTTTCACAAGTCTCATGTGGAAGCCATTTGTAAACATTTACCTATAGCTAAATGTATGGATGAATTTCATTACTTGAATGTATCTTCTTCAGCCAATCAAATAGCGCAGTTTATTACTTACAGTCAATGAAGCGTGCACTTTAGCTGACGAAGGTTAGATCGTCTGGACACATGCCTGGGGGCTAATCACACAAATCGACAGCTGTTTATGGCTTAATTAGGGACATATGACAGTAAATACACAAGTGGATTAAAACCGTAAGGGGCTCATTTTTATTAAAAATCGTGTCTAGCCAGCCAGCTGGGGGGGGGGGGGCTTTAGCCCCCAAGCCCCCACCTAAATACGCCTCTGATTGTAGTACCCGGACAGACTGTATATACTAGACTTTTGTTATATGCAAAATAGAAATCGCATCGGTTAAATGTATGATTTAACAATTATGTTTAAATTGTTAACCTGGTTGCAATAAATATAATTATTTAAATGTAGTCATTATAATATTATTAATAATTCAAATCAGTGAGCATAATTTAATATAAATAAATTTTGAGGAAATGGCTGGACATATTTTTAAGAGTTGATTTTATAACAAGTTTTTGCGAAAAGAGTGAAGACTTGATTTGAGAAGATGGTGTTTCCTCTGGCACCACGAGATGCGGATGACCGTGATATGCGCTTTGAACTTCAGAGATTTATTTCATTTTCAGCATTTCCTCAGTGTGCAAATGTATCTGGATTAAGATTGGCCCAAGCGGGGTTCTTTTACACGGGATTAGGCGTTACGGTGAAGTGCTTTTGGTGTCGTAGAAACCACTCTGACTGGCGAACAAACGACGACACCCTCTTCCGGACCGGAAACGAGATGCACGAGACGGACTGTGCTTTCACGTTGGGAACGGACACAACTAACGTCCCTATGCACGAGAGACAGTAGAAACTGACATAGTCATATACTGATCGGTCACGTTTTATGGCCCGGAAAGACGTACTTTAAATCAGGGAGTGTATTTTGGATATTGTTTACGTTTTAAGATTGTTTTGTGCTAAATTTTTTATTAGATTTAGTGTGAAAAGTTATATGTGACAATTTATTTAGGGATCAAGTTCATTTCACCAAAAAGCGATGATAAAATATGACAAGAAAGAGAACAGATCGAAATAGTAGCCGAGAGTCCCATCTGAAGAAATTGAAGCTTATATTTCAGTAAGTGACATCTTAGGTAAGGCTAGCGCTGTATTATTTTTTTATTTGGACGCGTCAGATGATATCACTTTAGATTTGACACCAGATAATAACTCTTATTCTAAATCTAAACAAATTGATTGTTCCAATATGGCGGACGGGGGCCGCGAGCCGACGAACAAAGACTTAATGGACTCCATGAACACATTAGGCGTTAGATTAGGATTCAAGGAACGTAAATTGAGTGTTCTTGATAACCAGGAGAGAAAAGTTATGGACTTTGATAAAGAGCTAAAGAAAATTTTGTTAGCGCTGGACGACCGCGTTAAACGCACTGACGCGCGAGTGTTGTCGCTAGAAGAGAGGTTGGAGTCCGCATACGTCGGGGCGGCGCAGATGGCCGAGAAGATGGCATGCTAGAGAAACAGCGGGAGGAGCAACGGGATCTCGTTGCGTGCCTGAAGTCGCAATCCATGCGGAACAATTTAGTGTTCACCAATGTGCAAGAAAACAACTCAGGCTGTAACGAGACGGCGGAAAAAAAACGGAAATAAAGTTACGGAAACATTTACATGTTACCCTTAAAATTGCAAAGGACATTGCAGACACGATCCGCTTTGAGCGCGTCCATCGCTCACCTGAACAGCCAGTTTCCTGTAAGATACGCAACATCATTGCCAAATTTACTTATTTTAAGGACCGGGAGATGGTTCGGAGACAATGGAAAAACTTGTTAGGAACCAGCTATCAAATGTTTAAACAGTTCTCACCGGAAGTGCTGGAGAAACGCCGGAAATTAGTGCCCAAAATGAAGGACGCAAATAGAGGGTAAGCGGTCTTGGATCGTGTATGATACACTCTACGTGGGCGGCAAGCCAGTGAGACCGCAGGAACACGATGGGGATGAACTTTCTATCATTTTGTCGAATAACATGGCCTTACTCGAGACAAAAAGCAAAGTCATGACGTTGTAAATATTTTATATCAGTCTGATATTTGTTTCATTTACGAATCATGGTGCGATTCTAACAGTAACGTTAATTTAAACGGATACATTTCTCATAATCTTTATCGTAAATTTCAACATAGAAAGAACGTAATAATAGTGGAGAAATGTTGTTTAATATTATAAAGAACAATTAAAAGATGGCATACAAATAATGAAAAATCATTTCGATATAATCATCTGTCAACGTTCACCGTACCGCTAACTGTCAAATCTGTATGTCGTAAATCGCGTTAACTCAGTACAAACTGCGCTATAGCGCTTTAAGGTAGAGCATCATTCTAAACCGCATTTTTTTAAGAAATAAAAAACACTCTTAAAGTACCCCAAGTTGTATGCAAGTGGAAAACCAGGCTGTCATATCATGGGATCCCAAATAGTGACTCGCTTAAGCTAGCGTGATTAGATATGTATGTTCATGTGAATTGACCATTTATTTTAAATACGCGGAACGATATCTATGTATGTGGAGCTTATATCTGGGGTGAAAATTTACCTATGTACAATAGTATACCGGTAAATGTCGATTTATTGGATATTTTAGAAAATGATTTGTTTCTGTATGGCAGTTTTGGAAGTGATTTTATTTGCGACGATTTTAACAGTAGAGTCGGTCAGAAAAGTGATTATATTATATTTGAAAAGTTAAATGATTGTTGTAATTGTCCTGATTATGTTTTCGATAGCACATCCGCACGGGCCTCAGTTGACAGTTCACGTAATAACCATGGGATGAAATTGTTAGATTTGTGTAAAGTTTTATATTACCGAATTATAAACGGGCGCATAGGTAATACTGACCAATATACATTTTTGTCCAATTATGGTTGCTCAGTTATTGATTACTTGTTAACAAAAGAACGTATTTTTCCCCAGATTAAATCATTTACAATATAACTGTTATAATACATATACATTTAAATATTTATTATTTGCTAACTACAGCTGTCATAATAACAGTGGTGTAACTATGTTTTTATGCTTTTATGTATTGTGATATTGTTATATGCGTTTGACCTAGAATGTTAAATAAATAATATAATAGATTAAGTGTACATGTTTACCCCAGCATTAAATTGGTCAGTCAGTTCCCTGTTCGGAAACTTATCGGCTGAAAGCGTAAATATGAGTCACTACTCGGAGTGAAATGGTGGTGGTGAATACTTTTAAGAGGCTATGTATAAATGGGATCCCACGTTTAGAGAGCAGTTTACCTTTGTTTAATAACATTGTTAATACCGCAAATTGTTTATAAAGCCACACACTTTGCCTCTGACCTTGAAATGAAATACATGTTAATCAATGCTTATTGATACAATTTTAAAGTGTGAAAAATTGTCATTAAATATATAGCCTAGTTAGCAAGTAATTTATTATTTTTCAAACGGTACCGCTTTTAAAACCAAAAGTAGGATTTCTATACGTATACGTTCATTTCGACAAACGCGATTATAATTAAGTTTTAAAGCGCAAAAAAGACGGATTTCTACCTTGTAACCATCAGATATATTCTAATTGTCATAGATAAAATATGTTTCTTATTTTTACTTAAATTTACAATGCCAAATAATTTGTGTGGCTTTTAGCAGGGAATCGGTTAACAATATTAACAATATGTTACTTATATTTACGAACAGTATTCGTGATATAACTAGTAACTGATCCTTTGTTTTCGAAAGGTTTTTTTTTAAAGATGAGGCTGGTTTTGAAAATTGTCTAAGTAGAGATAAGAAGTGGTTTGACAATGAATGCATAAGCCCGTAAATTGGCCGTAATTTATATTTAGATGCACTTCGATGCTTCAGCACTGATAAATCGGATACTAACAGAATAGTTTTATGTGAACGAAAAAAGTGTATAAAAATATTATACGAAAGAAACAATATTACGATTACAAACGCAGAATGGATAAAATTACAGAATTAAACAATTTTGGAAACATTTCAAGTCAAAAACCAATAGATCTAATAATATTCCGTTAGCGGAATTTACAGATTATTTTTCGAGGATTAGCTCGGATAATTATGGTGCATCGAGTTCAGAAGCGGAAAATTTTATTTGTAGTAATGCTTTTAATAATGTATATCCTGAATTTGATGGACCGATAACGGTGCATGAAATAACAACTGCTGTTAAATAACTTAACGATTTTAAGCTAATCGAAGTGACAACCTGTTAAACGAATATTTTAAAAAAATTATTGACATTTTGTCATCTCATTTATGTGATTTGGTTAATAATATACTTAATTACGGTTATTGCTCGGACCATTGGGCTGAAGGTATTATAATTCCTCTTCATAAAAATGGTTCAAAATCCGATGTTATTAATTATAGAGGAATTACATAAGTGAGCTGCTTTTCAAAATTATTCACGGCTGTTATAAATAAACGTGTTGAAAATATATGTATAAAACAAAACATCATTTCGGACGCCCCATTTGGATTTCATAAAGGGCGATCCACTACTGGTGTAATATTTATTTTATATATTTAATAAATCATTATGCATTTGAAAACAAACGTTTGTATGCTATTTTTGTATGCTTTGATACTATCTATAGAAACGCTTTTTGGTTGAAAATGTTTAAATGTGGAATTCAAGAAAATTTTTAAGAATCGTGCGTGATATGTATCAAAAAGTTAAGTCATGTGTAAAATCAGTATCTTCATTTTCAGATTACTTTAGCTATGCGGTTGGCTTACGTCAAGGGGATGTACTGTTCCCTTTGTTATTTTCTATCTTTGTAGAATATCTTGAGCTGTTTTTGCAAAATAATAATTACTCAGGTTTGCAACTAGATGACATTGTTTTAATTTCATTACTGTTTGCAGACGACATGGCCATTGTTAGTAAATCACCTGAAGAAATCCAGAACCATTTAAACAATTTATATACTAATTGTAGTACAAGGGGTCTGAAAGTTAATACTGATAAGGCAAAGATAAAAAAAATCGAGAAAGAGACGGATTATGGCCTATGATAAACATTTAATTGTCAAAGCTCTCAAAGCATTGAATACTTTGTTTTGTAAATGTCAAAATTTTGATTTAAAGCCCACAAATCTATGTCAACTATTTGATGCATTCGTTGGGTCTATTTTAGGTTATTCAACAGAAGTTTGGGGTTTTATGAAATGTAAGAAATTTAAAAATTTACATCTCAAGTTCTGTAAGAGGCTTTTAAGAGTTAAAACTTATACCCGTAATGCATGTGTTTATGGTGAGTTAGAAATATATCCTCTCTTTATACAGAGATTCATACGAATCGTACAATATTGGTTTAAAATAGCAGCCTCTGATTACATAATTCTTAAAATTGTATATAACATTGGAGTATCAGATTACACCAGAGGGTGCCGAAATTGGATTTATAACATCAAAAAAGTATTGGATGATTACGGGTTCAGTTATGTCTTTAACAGCGTTTATGATATTAATGTAAAAAAAAAAAACTGATTCTGAAATCCAGAATAATCCATGCATATTAACAAAATTGGTACCGCACACAAGAAGATAGTTCAAGGTTAGACATTTAAAGAAATTTTAAGTCAAATCTTGAATATGAGAAATACCTAGACATAGTTCCGAAAAATTTAAGATTGTATTTATGCCGATTAAGATTATCGGTTCACTCCCTTCGTATACAGACTGGTAGATATAATGCAATCATTACTGATTGACAAGAAAGATATTGTCTTTGTTGTAATGCCTCGGATACTGAGGACGAATTTCATGTTGTATGTATTTGTCCAACATATGTTGATATAAGAAAGAAAAACATAAAAAATGTACTATAATAATCCATCTGTTTTTAAGTATGCACAATTGCTACAATCAACCAATATGTCTGAACTGATAAAACTTTGTTTATTTGTTAAGGAATCGTTGACTATCAGATCGAATTTAATAAATCGTATAACCTAATTTACCAATTGTTCATCCTCTGTACTTTAATACGCATTTTTTGTATATATTCATGTTTTCGACACTTGTTTTCTGCGTATATACATGTTGAAATATATCAATACTAACCAAATGTGATGTTAACAATGTACGTTTTACAAGTCAAATAAATTGTCTGTCTGTATGTCTATCTGTCATATACGTTTTAGCAATTGGTCCCTTTGGCATACACCATGTAAGTAAAGTCATGTAACTAATATTCTTGGTTAAAAAGTATT
Organism: Dreissena polymorpha; assembly: GCF_020536995.1. Lineage (NCBI taxonomy): Eukaryota > Metazoa > Mollusca > Bivalvia > Myida > Dreissenidae > Dreissena > Dreissena polymorpha. The sequence continues at coordinate 57,567,440 of NC_068366.1, read as the reverse complement.
GAATTGTAATGCCAACTGCAATGTCCATGTATTTAGATGTGACTGAAAGATATTTAACTCCTGGGTGGCCTTGTATTGTGTGTGTGGGGTGAATCGGAATACCCGGAGGAGACCACACCTGTCCTAGACCACCAACCAAGCTTACATGCTTATGGGATGAGGGATTGAACCCGGGTCGCCTAGGTGAGAGGCGCGTGTACTAACCACTGCGCTAGCCGTTACTCGCCCAAAACATTTTTATCAAGCATTGTATCATCACTGGCTGGTTAGCACAGTTGGCGACTACTACTCACCAATAATGTGGAACAATTATCGGTGTTTGACCAAATCAAAATATGAGGTACGTTTATCTATCTTGAATAGGCATAAATTAACGGCACGTGCGTTATTAAGCAAATTTAAGCACATTTAGCAGAATAAAAAGGGAGATAAACAGTTATTTTATTAATTCCAATTTTACCAATGCTCGATTGGACATTGTCGGTCCAGGTACAACTTAAAAGTACATCAGGTACTATAAAGTGTAATACAATATACACCGGGTACGGAAAAAAAAACTCAAAAGTACCTCGGAGTCTGGCCGGGTGCCTTTAAGTATATTTTCCGTACCCGAAGTAAATTGTATTGTACTTAGCTGTACTCGGGATTCTTTTAAGTCGTACCTTAGTCAACAACGCCAATCGAGCGCCAGTCAAGGAAAGTGATCAAAGTGGCTGCTGTAGCCGGATGGCTGCAATAGTCAGGTAACCACTTTTTAGATGTTTGGTCAGCTGATTGTATCAGTCTCATTCCAAGAAACAAACACCAATCGCTTAGAAAACCGTCTTTATATAACATCACATAATCATCATGTTCATTCAAACAACCACAAGGTTAGCACAACTTATCTAACATAAGTAAATTATATTATGACATTGATGTGTCAAACCACAAACAATAATTTTCAATCAAAATAATCTTAATATATCACCCCATGATTAAAAACGTACCGTTCTTTTGCATGATAGAAGATGACACTCTTGACTGAATGTATGAACTTGATAACCCATAAAATTGTATCAGTGTAAAGTACTTATTAGCGAACATATTTAAATATCGATAATCATTTAAAACGTGGTACATGATACGATTTATTATGAAGCTTTCCCGTTAATTATACCAGGAAAAAAACTTCTCCATACCATATTCCGAATTTTCTCACATGGGGCAAATTATTTTTTTTTTAACAATTGCAGTTACCACAATAAGATTTTGTAACCGCTTTGACGTCGGAGAAAAGAGACAAAAATACTGATCGATTTAAAAATTTCTTTTCGCAACTCAAAGAGACTGCCTCAGAGACCGCTTAACAAAATGCAAAATGTCTTCGGTGTTAATATATTGGTCACTGGTCGCTTACGACGAGTGGATCAGGCGTGACTTGCCGATCCGTTTTTTTTGAGGATGCTGCAAAGCATCGTCTAAGTTATCATACCATTGAAAAAATCTTCACAATGGCGACCTATGTAAAAGACCGAGCCAGTCCGATTGAGATAGCTCGATTTTTCTAATCGGCATAACTCGCTGATTATCATTGATAAAGGTAAATATTAATAGAACAGCATATTCTGGGAAAACAGATTCAATAATAGTATCAAAACGTTAATTTTAAATTAGTAATTTTACATCCATTTTATTTTTATGGACCAATGAAACAACTATATATTTTCTCCATTTTGTTTGATATTTGTTCTCGATTTTGTAAATAAATTGCGAATGAAAACGTGTAAAATTAACTTTTTACGCGATAACAAATATAAAGAATGCGAACAATTTCGAACCTGCAAATTGTAAACGCTGCACTGCTATGATAAATATAGATGAAATAACATTACGTTGCGTAGTTGTCCGTCCCGCTAGCGCAGTGGTTAGCACGTTCGCTTTTTTCACCTCTACGACGCCGGTTCGATTCCCGCTCCCGGCGCAATGTTATTTTTTGTCTGTTTATGGTCACAATTCCGGACAGGTGTTTTTTTCCCGGATAATCCTATCCCCCGCAGCATAAGACCATATAAAAAATTAAAAAGTATTTCAGTACAAAAAACAAATAGCTGGAAATTGCAGCTATCATTCAAAATTCGTCCCAACTGTCGTCAATCTAAGCTTATTATGTAGGAGTGCTGGACACACTCCGGGTCCCAACATTATGCAGCCTCAGCGCGGAGGTAACTCATAACCTTGGAAAAACACAATGACACACTGGGTGCAGCCTAGGCGCGTATAAACTCAAACAATGCAACAAACTCAAGTGCGGGCACAATCATTTTAAATTTACACATTGAATACGATATTAAAACAGAAATTACACAACCACCTAAGTGTACATACCGTGTTTGATATTTCGTTCGATTGTTAGATTTCAGCATATACATGTATAAGGTCATATCGCTTTGGTTAGTTAACTTATCCATATGTTCCTGGGCGAACTCGGATAGTCAAGTGCTCTTACGATTGAGCTCACCTGGTCCGGCTATGTGCTCATACCTACATTCGAGAATCATCATGAAGGCAGAGGGCCAGATAAGAAGCGTATTTGCGTAAAATACGCATGAAAAAACAGAAAATACGCATGGCTTAAAATTTTCTTGAGTAAAAAAAATCACGGCTAAATTCGGATTACGCATCGAGTGCAATTTCAATGCGTATAAGCCATTTATACATGCATATAAATTCATATAAACATGATTGGTTCCCGTCATTGTGTCCACACGGGTAAAATTGACATGACCATCTATGTGGTTCCCGACCTAATTTACTCCAAAGTCAGAACGGTATTATTTCATTTTGGTCCACGATAAAGGCCGATGTTGACACAACGGGCTCCCCGCTGCATTCACGCTTATGATGAAAACATTTGACATCACATTCGATAAAACCCGAATCGCCCAACTTCAAGCATTTAATATTTGCTATCAGTCCATCTATTGTGAAAACCTTTTTCTTCCAAGCACTTTTTAAATGGCAGCCGAAATACACATATAATAAACAAGTTGTGGGGACCAAGCTTAGAAGATTTTGATCGTGGCTGTACATTGTGTGCTAAACAGTGGCTTGCCAATTCAAGACGGAAAAAGAGATCAATGGCTGCTTATAAGCCAAGGGCAAAAAACAGAACAACTGTTAAATACATTGTGTAAAACAAAAGTGATTGCTCTATTTTGTACAATAATACTTGTTATAGCGAGTTAACACTACATGATGATGTACAATTTATTATTAATTGTGATCCTTTGAACATAAATAGTCCTTAATATTATCGGATTTCGATTTTTACTCATCAATTAAAAATTTCATGAGTGAAATACCCCTCTGCTGAAAAAATTATCTGGAGCTCTGCATGAAGGTATTGCAATACTTAATGAACAAGAATGTGACCCGCCTCCCAGTTTCGCTCAATGGATCAAGTAACCCACGGGTACTACTTCCCCATACCCCTAAACTTTTTTTCGTACCAAAAATGTTTCGTACCCAAACTTTTTTCGTACCAAATTTTTTTTTGTACCCAAAATTTTCGTACCCAATTTTCTTATCGTACCCAAAATGTTCGTATCAACATAACCAATTAGGGTGATATAGATAAACTTAAATTGATGTTTTATATCCATCCTCTTCAAAAGCATCGTCACACCAGTACTGTCAGTACTTTGATAAGAGCATTTATCCAATGTTTCAACAATAACTCGATATGAGTATTTGTTATATTAACATGCATCAAAGTCTGTTAATTGCGAATGCGTGTGGAAAGCTTGATGGGCTTTTAATAATCTGATGATGATGAGAAGAATGATTCTGCTAATTATTATGATTACTACGACCGAAGGGGACTTTATTGAAATTTGTTACACTGCAGGCGGCGTTCGATTGTGAGGGACCTGACTGACACAATTTCCTTTTCATTGATATTTAATTATTTATGAAATAAAATTATACTTTACGTTGGATACTTTCTGAATGAAGTCAGTTAAGCAACGATTGCTTGGGGAGATAACGGAAGATATGACAAAAGCGAACGTATAACGATATGGTCTTTGTAATAGATGTAATCTATTAAGGCTTTTGTAATTGGGGTAAAATACAGAGTCTTCATAATTGGGTGAAAGATATATGGTAATTGGCGTTAATGAAGGATGCTTAGTAATAACATAGACGTTATCTACGTCTCTGGTAATAAGAATCATTTTCTTTTGTATTAGTGGACTTTTTATTGTCATTATTGATATCATGCATTTTGTCTTCCTGAAAGGAAATTCGTCTTTGCCATTGGTGTTAGGAAAATGGTCAGACTTTTTTATTGGTTCAAGGTACCTAGTATTTTGACATGTGCATATGGCACAGATTATTTGTATTTTGTGACAGGAATATTTTATTGTGTGACCGATGTCAAGTTACTTGTCTTTGATATCGTTGCATAGAACACCGTGTTTTTTGTACACTGATGTCATCAAAAGTTGACATACGAATGTAATATACCGACCTAAGCCGCTGTTTACAATGGTGCAACATACACTTTCTTAAGCAACGGTGCATAATACATTGTCTATGTGAAACAAGAGGGGACAGTGACCATGTTGTTAGTGTACCATTGGCTCATGGTAAAATATAAATATCTGTTTTTCATATATGTAGGTTAAACTGTAAAATACATTAATGTTAAAATAGTTTTTGACATTAATTTAAGGTAAGATGTTTTGTGAACTTTCAGATATGTGACACATTTGTAAGTTACAGTACACGTCTAGCACTGGTTTCAAGTACACGTACTGTTACATTTTATTGGGTACTGGTGAATGATATAATATCATTTTAAGTGTCTTTGATGTACTGACCTAAGATATTATATAATGAAAGGAGATCTACCTCTTTCCCACTAAAAAGCAAAGTGAAAATGGCTATGTGCAAAAAGCATAAAACCAGAACAGCCTGCGAGTAACTCGCAGACTGTTCAGATTTTATGCTGTTTGCTGCTCATCAGTAACTAAGGTTTGGAAATGGAGCCTTTTAAACTTGAATACAGTAAGAAAGGTCTTTACTTAAATTAAACTTTCTAAGGGAATACAAATGCGTAAAAATACCTATCTAAGTGGTAAAGGGGATCTATTCTATGGACAAAAAACTCTCTGCGCTACTCTTTGATGAAACTCTAACACACAACTATGATTTTCAAAATGTAATGGCCATGGCACTGAACTAAGACTCTTTTACACATAATTATCTTTCATTATGTGCAAAGCAAACAAATACAACCGTACTGTAAATTAATTATTTATTTGTCATGTATTGGTCATAAAGATAAAATATATCATCAAATCAAAATTTACATTCACAACGATTTCTTGTATATACACCAACTTAGCAAACCTCAAATGCATACAGCTATAAAACATTTCGGTATGGGACACTATAAATGCACAATGTTTGCTCTTGATTATTTATCAAAAAGTAAAGAGTTATATGGCAGTGTAGTAATATAAACCTTTTTTTAACAAGTTATTACAATGTTCAAAATGTCGCATACAAAATTGTCATACTCATAAACTACTCCGTAGATATTTAAAAAATGAAAACCCTTTATATGTGGCCAGTGTTGGCCCTAGGGGCTTTTCCTGAACACAGTTTGTATAGCACCACAATAATATTCTATATAATAACATATTTAACCTTCGGGCCTTGTGGATTAAGATAATTTGTTTGTGCTATGTAAGTCTAAATCAAACATATGAGCCCATTAACGTGGCCCTTTATTGTTCAAGATTTATTATTTGATGAAACTAAGTTGAGGGCCGACATACAATGTTACATAACAATTATAACACATCTGGAAGTTGTAGTTACAGAGATGTGCCCATGCACAAGTTCATACCACAAGGAACAATGGAACAATGCATGCAGATTTAAATGTTCTGACTTCATTTAACAGAGTAGGAGACAAGTTTTTCTACGGACAGACAGACAGATATATAGACGCACAACATCCATGGTGATACCAGTATACATTCCTTGACTGAGAACAACTGAATTTATAAAAAAAAACATATATAGATATATATTGCCCAAATAGTGTGATAAAAAGAAGAACTAACCCTTTTTTATGAGAACGTAGAGGTGAAAAATGCATAATTTTTTTAAGTATTTCCAAAGTAAATCTAAATCTAAATTTTTAATAACAGTCCACAGGACTCAGTAGAAAATACAACTTGTCAAAAGCATATGCAAGGTGATTTGGAGAATACGTGAAGTAAATCAGTCTTATTACATAGCCAAAGACATTAAATGAATGTCAACCTATTTTATATTTACAACTTCACAGACTGAAATCATAAAAATCTATTTAAATCGTGTTGCATTCGGTTTCAAATATTAAGTAATTGTTCTACCTGAAAAATCCAGAAGTGGATAAAGAATTTGGAGTAAGATAGGCGTATTAAATAAGGCTCATCAATTGTAAAACAAAGGCATCAACATTATGCATTATCAGAACTGAGCATCTTAGAAATTCATTTAGCCTCATTTATCTGTTAATTCAATCAAATAGATAAAATTCACTTTTTATTATATATAAACACAATTTCAAAACCAGTGAGAAACTTTATGCAAAAATTCACCACTTTTTTTTTAACGAAGCACAACATCTTTATGATAGCATTTACAAAAAACAACAACATACATAACTGAAGTTGTACAAGACCTATTCCATAATTTTTCAATACGGTAATGCTGAACTTTACGAACTGAACTGTACGAAAGAAGGATATATGTACTGCGAGAGCTTAACAATTGCATGTAAGAAAGTTAACAATATGGGTGGGAGATGAACATGGTAATTTTATGTCCCCCACCACTATAGTGGGGGACATATTGTTTTTGCCCTGTCTGTTGGTTGGTTGGTTTGTGTGTTTGTTTGCCCCAACTTTAATATTTTGCCATAACTTTTGCAATTTTGAAGATAGCAACTTCATATTTGGCATGCACGTGTATATCACGGAGCTGCATATTTTGAGTGGTGAAAGGTCAAGCTGAACCTTCGAGGTCAATGGTCAAATATATAGTTTTAAAGCGGCGCAGAAGGGGACATAGTGTTTCTGACAAACACAGATTTTGTTATTTCTTAATTAGTCCAGAATTTTACGCTTTTAGCAAACTTAGAGTAGGATTAAAACATGAACAAATAGTATTTAACACTTCTGACAAGACTAAGTTGAAATTCACATGAAGACCAAAAGTAATGCATAACTTATGAATGAATTATAAACTAAATGCAAAATGTACTGTTCTTGCATTTTAAAGTTAAGTAGTGAAACATGTGATCGTCCATATAATGAAAAAGATGACAAGAAAAGTTGCGAGGTACCTTCCGAGTTATGACACATGTACCATTTTGGTAGATTTTGGCTCCAAAAGATAGTTAAATTTGCAACAACATTTGTTGACAGTTTATATTGTCTCGAAACAAATTAAATGCATACACAAACATTTAATTCAAATGTACCTTCAGTAACCTTAGTTTTCTTTTTGCTTGCTAGTGAATGCTTTACATTGAATGGAAGTATACATACAAAGGTATATGAATTAAATTCCAACACTATTCATGTAACTTATGAACATGAACAATATTATTAATATAAAAATCATACTCTTATTACTTGAATTTTTGTTCTCCAACAAATCGATGAACTAGTCAATATGTAATAATTAATCATTTACATAATGCCAATCACACAATACACGATGAAAATTGTCAATGACTATCTTTCATAAAAAAAAACAATGAAATCATACACAAACATTACAGAAAATGGTGCTTTAATTACATATGTTTGCAAACTACTTACTTAAACGGTACATATTAACACAATTTTATATATATACAAAACAAGTCTTCGAACATCTGATCGTATCTAAATGATTTTAAATCTCACTCAAAGATGTGTCACTGCTTAGAAGTACTTACTCAAACCGAACACAATCTCATGCTATGAACGATAGGTAGTCAAATTTTACAGAAGATTTCACAAGAAGACCAAAAGTAATGTGTAACTTCTAAATGAACTATGAACTTTATGCAAAATGTACTGTTCTTGCATTTAAAAGTTAAGTAGTAAAACCAAAACATGTGATTGTCTATATATATATATATTAATATATATTTTATCTATATTACGAAAAAGATGACAAGTAAAGTTGCAAGATACCTTCAGAGTGTTAACACATGTACCATTTCGGTAGATATATTGGCTCCAAAAGATTTTTATATTTGCAACAGTATCGTTTCACAGTTTATATTATAATAGGAGTTAACGCATCGTGACTACAAAAAATTATAACAGGCAAGAATCAATCAATTCATTGAAATGACACGTTTAAGTTCATACATTTCATAAACAACACACAAATCTCTTAAAAACGATAACAGACAATGACCAATATATATATATATACTAATACATAGTACCAGATACGCGGTCTCGGTAGTTTTCAGACTATACTTACGAGGTCAATATAAAAAACGGGGTCTGTATACAACCCCGCGTTCTGGGCACCTTTAATTACTATGAGGGGGGTGTAGTGGAGGTAATGCAATCAAATATCCCAATAAGGTCTTAAATCGAAAACCACAATCACGTCTGAAATTGAAATTTTATATACCTCGCAATTATTGTCGCTATATATTTTATTGTATAAGACGTTGAATAAATGACGTATGTATATATAATAATATATTATGTACCACTATATACCTTAATCCGTGTTAATATCGGATAAAAAAGGGTATGGAGATACATGTATTTAAAGTGGGAACCCCATATCCTATTTCTAAATCAGACAAAACATTTAAGGCACATGATCATTCAATAACATTAATTTTCATTTTGCTGTCTCGTGAATGCTTTACATTGGATGGAAGTATTTGTAACTTTTTAGTGTTTCATATTTGTATGCCCCCGGATCGAATGATCGGGTGCATATTGTTTTTGGCCTGTCTGTCTGTCTGTCTGTCATTCTGTCCCAAAACTTTAACCTTACAGTAAAGTTTTGCAAAAACTTTTGCAATATTGAAGATAGCAACTTGATATTTGGCATGCATGTGTATCTGATAAAGCAGCACATTTTGAGTGGTGAAAGGTCAAGATCATCCTTCATTGTCAAAAGTAAAACAAGATGCGTTTGTGAAACACAATGTCCCCCTATATGACGTTTGACCTTGAAGGATGACCTTGACCCTTCACCACTCAAAATGTGCAGCTCCATGAGATACACATGCATTTCAAATATAAAATTGCTAGCTTCAATATTGCAGAAGTGACATTACATGAGCAATTTTGACCCATATATTTGACCTTGAAGAATGACCTTGACCTTGACCTTTCACCACTCAAAATGTGCAGCTCCATGAGGTACACATGCATGCCAAATATCAAGTTGCTATCTTCAATATTTCAAAAGTATTCATAAAATAAGCGATTTGGGCCACATATATTTGACCACTGACCTTGAAGGATGACCTTGACCTTTCACCACTCAAAATGTGCAGCTCCATGAGATACACATCATGCCAAATATCAAGTTGCTATCTTCAATATTGCAAAAGTATTCATAAAATGAGCGATTTTGGCCAACTATATTGGACCTCTAACATTGAAGGATGACCTTGACCTTTCACTATCAAAATGTGCAGCTCCATGAGATACACATGCATGCCAAATATCAAGTTGCTATATTAAATGTAGCAAAAGTTATTGCAAAATGTTAAAGTTGGCTCAAACCAACCAACCAACAGACCAACCAACCAACAGACCAACCACCAACAGACCAACCAACAGACAGGGCAAAAACAATACGTCCCTCACTACTTTAGTGGGGATCATAAAAATACAATCCAAGGGAAGTAATACGCTTTAAAAGGGAGATAATTTCTAAACCTGCCAAAGGATATATTAAAATTTTATTTTAAAGCGGCGCAATAGGGGGCATTGTGTTTCTGACAAACACATCTTTTGTTTTTACACATACACAGGTATAAGAATTGAGTTCACACACTATTCATGCTACTTTAAACATGAACATGAATACTATTATTAATATAACAAGAGTGCCAAACTGTCACAAGAAACGCCCGTTCGAAGGTTTTGGACATAATGCTCAATGCTTGAAATGCACTAAGTGACCTCGAGACCTAGTTATTGACCCGGCATGAACCATATTTGAACTTGACCGTGATATCATTTAGATGTAACATCTGACTAAATTTGGTAAAGATCAGATGAAAACTACTTCAATTAGAGAGCGGACACCATGCTAAATGCTTGAAATGCACCATGTGACCTCGTGACCTCGTTTTGACCGGCATGACCCATATTCGAACTTGACCTACATATCATCTAGACACAACTTCTGACCAAATGAGGTGAAGATCAGATGAAAACTACTTCAATTAGAGAGCGGACACCATGCTAAATGTATGAAATGCACTAAGTAACCTGGTGACCTAGTTTTTGATCCGGCATGACCCATATTTGAACTTGACCTACATATCATCTAAACACAACTTCTGACCAAATTTGGCGAAGATCGGGTGAAAACTACTTAAATTAGAGAGCGGACACCATGCTTAATCCTTGAAATGCACTAAGTGACCCCGTGACCTAGTTTTTGAACCGGCATGACCCATATTCAAACTTGACCTAGATATTGTCTAGACACAACTTCTGACAAAGTTTGGTGAAGATCGGATGAAAACTATTTGAATTAGCGAGCGGACACTGCTGGGGACGCCACCCGCCGCCCGCCCGCCAATGGTGAAACTATAATATGTCCCGTTAAAAAAAACGGGCGTATACAAATCATATTCTTATTATTTAAATTTTTGTTTAATGTACATTATCCTCTTCTGGATAGAGGAATTAGATCACTATTCTAGTCAACATGTAACAATCAATAACACTATGGCAATCACACAATAAACAATGAAAATATCCATGGCTAGATGCTTCAGAAAAAAACAATAAAATTATCATACACAGACATTACATAAAATGATGCTTTATTTACATATGTTACCAAACTACTCACTATAGCGGTACATGTTAGCATCTTGTCGTCTCTAAATGATTTTAAATCTTACATAAAGATGTGCCACAACAAACAAGTACTTACTCAACCTGAACACAGTTTCATGTTATAAACGATGTGTAGTAATTCCAACAGTAATATGACTACCCGATCATATCTCAGCAAGACCCCCCCCCCCCTCGAAAAAAACAACAAAGAACAACCAAAATTAACAGTTATCACAGAATGACGTGGTTGTGATACAAGAATTTCTAAACTTCCAGTAAATTCGATTAACCATACCTAAGAACTTCAAAATAGGGGAGCAGTATAAGTTTCACTGTTAGTAACTGATGGTATTTGGGATATACACCCTCAGTAATTTCATACCATACGCTTTTATTGTTTATAACGTAAGGGGAAACTCAATATTTTACATGTTCTACATAGTCAAGTACTAGTTATTGAGTGTTAAATCTAACTTAAACTCAACCAATTACAACAAACCCTACACAATTTTCTCAATTGCTCTCATTATATTTAAAATGACAATTGTCTCAGCAACAAACCACATATAATATTATTCACCGTCTTACACAAATGTATCGGAATAATCTTTACAACCAACAGGGCTTGGTTCTATGAGGAATTGTGGATTTCACAGAATCGTCTCATTCAGTCAAGCACTCCGCTTCAATATTATTTAACACATGTAATGTGTTTATGCTGCCTATAAGTTAAGTAACAACCCACGTTGTGTGTCACTTTCAGTTTGGTTTTCGGATATTCAATTATCAAGCTGCATGATAAATCATAATAACCAAGATTGCTTTTTTTTCTGAAATACAGGCCATGAGCTATGGCGAACAATTATATGTACGGTCTACATAACTGTTTCCCTCTCTTTTCCCTTAACTATGTTCCCAAACTGTTATCTTCTGTTGCTTCAAGAAGCCAGTTTAAAGCACGATTTAAAGGCCGTTGCCAACGATGACTTTTCAACTGTGACAATCTTGTTTCTATTTCTGGCGTCAGTGACCATGGCATTCCATTCATCGTTGCCCTAGAAACAACCAATGACAATAATTGTTATTACAAGGCTATAGTATAACTGTTTTACAACCATTTTCATATCTTTATAAGAAATGCTTTGTCTTATTGAAATGTGAAATTTTTATAACAACCCGTTATGCAATAAACTTGTTTTGGACTAAAATCATCAAACATGTATTAATTAATTCAAATGGATTGGACACAATAAAAGGGAAGTTTCAAATTTCGTATTTAAATAACATTAATTAAAAAAAAGAAACACAGTGAGTTTTGACTAAAAACAGTTTTGACTAAAAACTTTAAAGCATGGAAAGTGATGATTTTTTTTATTCAAATTGATTGGAGAAAGTTTCAAATGTCATATTTACAGTTTTTGTTCTTTAAATAATACAGAAGCGTAAGTTAATAGACCAACAATAATTTTTTTAAATCAATTTCATCAGTAAATGTGATAGAACAGTACAGAATGTGTATAGAAAATGATTTTAACCAATGTCGGAGATAGGGTAAGGAAACCCAGAAATGCAAATATTTTATTGCAAAACGGTTTGCAGCGTCTTATTGCAATTTGATATTTTTATAACAAACCGTTTCACAATAAACCGGTTTTGCAATTACGCATCACACATTTACTAATTGATTCAAATTGATTTGAAACGGTGACAAGAAAGTGTCAAATTTTGTATTTATGTTTTTCTTTTTCAAAATAAGACAGATGTGTAAGTTTCGACTCAAATATGAAAGACATTGAAAGTGACACATTTTATGAGTAATTGTGAATAAAAAACAACAACATAACATGTATAGAAAATGATTTCAACCAAAGTAATACTTGAGTGAAGAAAACACAAGTATGCAATAATTTCATTGCAAAAATGTTGCAGTGTCTTATTGCAATTTGACAATTTTTTTTAAACATGTTGTGCAATAAACCCATTTTGTAATAAACTCATCACATATTTACCAATTGATTCAAATTGATTTGAAATGCTGAAATTGTTTTTAAATGTCCTTTTTACAGATAAAAATAAGACAGATTCGCAAGTTTCGACCAAAAAATAAAATACATTGAAAGTGAGCAAATGTGATAAAACCATGTACAGAGAATGATTTCATCCATTTTTGGGCTTACGTTAATACAATCAGGATATGCAATAATTTTATTGCAAAACAGATTGCAGTTTCTTATTGCGATTTGACATATGTAAAACAACCCGTTTTGCAATAAACTTATCACATTCTAGTGTTTCCTCTATTGAGCCCGAAATTAATCGAAATCACTATCACTACACATTCTATGTTGTTTTTACATGTTTACAGTATCTATTCGATATTTTTATTGCAATTTATTTTTCTGTCAAAATTCCCACTTCTGTCTTCTAATGAAAAGAGAAAATCATTACAGACGACTTTTAAAATTATTGCGAAACCGGGTTAGTGCGAAACGGTTGTAAAAATGCTTTTAAGATTTATCTTAAATAGAGAAAAATCTCTTTTCAAAATCCTGATCTGAGGCATAACTGTTTTGTTGTTCTTAAAGTTCAAAGCACAAAGTTCAAAGATGAATATAAACATTCATGATACTTCCTAAATAGATTGTTTAGCATTTTGCTTAATTCTCTTGTTGCATATTTTCAAAATCTCTCATTGCCACAAACAGAGAAAATGATTTACCTCTAGTGATTCGAAATGTCCCACAATATACATGGCATATTTAGCCCTAGTCAATGCCACATTCATACGCTTCCGACAGCCAACAAACCTGTCAAGAAGGCATAAATTACCGGTAATAATATTCAATAAGAACTTTGTCACAAACACGACTATCAACCCCACACCTGTAGGTCAGCTATGTTCAAGGGAAATTAAATCAGGAATGTGTAGATCACTGGGGTTGTAAAGTAACTTCCTGATCAACACTTCATGGTAAAGAAATAATTGAAGTCTCAATTAAACTTCTTGAGAAATGTGAAAAGAATTCGCTCCAAAAACAAAGTGGATGAATTGACAAACCAACAAAGTGACTCATATATAACTCCTCCATGCAAGAGTATAAAAATTATAAAGCACAACATACATTATATGGTGAGAAAATGGTGAACATATGGTTCTTATACAACTTCAGAGAAATCAGTCCCTATTTTTTATGTTTTTACTTTCTTTTCTATGAAATAGACAAAATATGGCTTGCTTTTACATTTAAATTAAGCTCCATATAGTCTTTAATTATACAGTTCCCATCATTTCTTATTTTCATACGCAAGTAGTCTTAACACCCTCATGACTCATTGGTTGCATTGACAACTTATAAGAACTGTTTCAAATTCACTTTAAAGTATAAGGGTCTCTTACTCATGCAGAAAGAAAAGCCAAGCGACTCACCCAACATTCTTTCCAAGGTTGGCTCTGACACATGACATGATGATGACAGGCTTCTCTCTACCTTGGAACCCGTCCACTGTGCAAACCTCTATACTTTCCAGCCGCCTGCGGAAAGAATAAAAATATGAGCGTGGAAAACTGGGCTTAATACAAGTGCAGTCCGCACAAGCTACATGTAATCTGGGACAACACTTTCCGCCATACTGGATGTTTGTTTCAAAGAGACAATGTCTACCTTAATTAGCTTGCAATATTGACTTAATGACAGACTGACTCTAATAAACCCTCTTCCAACAACATCTTACTCAAAATGACACCAGAAACTGTTATAAATACACAAAATGCAGCATGTCCTCCTATACAGCAAGTTGTAACAATCTTTTCATAGAAATTTAAACTTTACAACGAGGTATCATTTAAGTATATTTTAATTTAGGGTTATAAAAACTGCATACGTACAACTTTAAATCATTATAAACAATGTATGTGCAGAAAAGTGTGTCTCCAGACAGACACATTGACTGAAGCTGTACCCCCATCTACTTTGTTGTAGGGAAAATAATATATGATACCATGACAGGTAAGACATGTGTCCATTTGGGTCAGAATAAATAAAGAGAACCCCTGGTAGGTGAAAGAACGAAGAAAGTATATGATGACAGCTTGGTCCTGGCAATCATTATTATAAATAGAATACTTTCAAAAAAGCTATGATATATAAAAGGGAAATTATTGTGTTTTCTTAAAATAAAAATAAAACTATTGTACATTTGAATAAAAAATATATACCGCTTAGTCAAAGTCTAATCCTCATTAATATTGATATTGTTATCTAATACTTCAATTTAATTACTGTGCATTATTCATTTACCTCTGGTATCCCTACCTGTAGAAGAATTTGCAAGCAAACCACCTGTTATTACATCTGTATTACCACGAGATATTTCTCACCATATAATTCAAATGATTTGTATCCAAATCTAAGGACTTTGGTTCGTGCTCTAAAGTACTTTCTTATGTGATATTGCCAAACACAAAGTTTCTGAACAAACCAATTTTATATTGATTTTAAAAGCTGGTATCGATTGACAATTTAATCAATAGTAACAACAATCTTATTACAAAATTGTCAATCTCCAAAAACGATTTGTCATCAGGGTGAAACAAAGAAGACTGTCATTTAAAAGGTTCTCGGAAGAGATGTAACTAATGCAAGAAGTTTTATAATCACCTGTGTTTAAGCTTGTCACTTATCTCGTCTCGTTGCTTTGAGTAGGGGGCTATGATACCAATCATCTTCTCTGTGACCTCGCATTTGCTGTGCACTATACGCCGACACAGCTCCGCTACAAACTCTGCCTCCATCTGATTGGACATAGATCTGTGGACATAGACATTGACATGCAAATTTAAAGATACTCTCAATCCTAAGCTTGGCAGACATAGGTGACAAGGGATCTTAAATCTTATTAAGTGTGTTTGTTAAGCTGGACTTTTCGTTGTTTATAACCTCATTTCAGTCATGCTCCAACACTCAGATTCCCTTTACCACTTAGATAGTATTTTGAAGGATATGTGGTCCTTTAGAAAGTTAAATTTAATTAAAGACCTTTCTTACTAGATTCTAATTTTAAAGGCTTCAATTCTAACTCTTAAATACTGATGAGCAGCAAACAGCATAAAACCTAAACAGGCTGTGAGTTACTCACAGGCTGTACTGTTTTTATGCTGGTTGCAAAAGCCATTTTCACTTTGCTTCTTTTGGGGGAAAGGGTTAACCAACTCACACTTTTCCTGGGACATCTAGTTTCCAGTACTAAGTGCACATACTTAGGCCAGTAACTGACAACTGCCTGACTTAAATCACAGGTAGGGGGAGATTGGCAGTTGAATTTTTTTCAAAACCTTTGAAAAAATTTCAAAACCTATAACCACACAAGTTATGTGGCCAGACGGATTTTGAACACAACATCGTCTTATTTGTAGTCCTTTGCTTTCGTGATAGCTTATCGTGCTAAGCTTTAAGTTCAGCTTAAGAGTAGGAATTTGAAAATTAAATCATATAGTATCATTATGTAATCTTTCGTGATGGGAGAAGTTCGTGTTTTTGTTATTTGAGTATGGGGAGAATGCAGTGTAAGAGTTGTGTTACCTTGAGTCATGGGAGAAGAGTTCTTTCCCATCGACAATGTTGTAGAGCAGAAAGGGAACCAGTGGGAAAAGTGGACGGTCCATCACACACCTAGGAACACAACCCAATATGACATAAAATCACAAACAAACTTCTTGAATCAATTATCTTGTAAGTTAATAAATCTTTCTTTCCTTTCTATCATACCAGTACAGTTTTGTGTAAAAATCTGGATGATCATAACTCTTAATATTTATATATAAATAAACGCACTGCACTGTGTACAAAATTCCTGTCTAGTGAACAGTATCAAAACGAGATTTCATTTCAATTACATGGAATCTCGTGCAACTATATGTTAATTAAGAAATAAAATAATTTTTCTTTAGATCAGAACAACTTTATTTATATACCTTATTCTAAGTGTTAAGTCTGAAATCGGTTTGATGCGCTTATCAGTGGAATAAAGACGCACACCACGGGAAGAGCTGTTCATTGACAATTTATTCTGCTTTTTTACACAGCGCTTTTAAGTCCAAAATACATTTTAACTTAACAAAGATACATACGAGACGCCCACACGGGAGATCCCATAAGAAACAACTAAGATGTATTATGCTCTTCTAGCTTCTACTCAACTACCCATACACAAGTGGTAAAATATATAACAAAACACTCATATGTAATTGGTTAACAAATTAATGCATACATTCATATCTGTCAACTTAACGTCTAAATAGCGGGCTGAAGATATAAAATGGACATTAAACATATATATGGAGTAATTGTCCACATGCGTAACATAGACATTTGAACAAAAGTTTATCGTTATGATAATGAACCTTCGTCGCTTCAGATGGACATTAACAAGAAATAAATTATGTTCATTAATTGAGATTATAATGAACCCGAGTGTGTAACGGAGAACATCCCTATACTTTCTGTCAGTTACAACAATAGTCAGATAAACATGGGTGGTTTAATATTAAAAGCAATTAATGTTTCATAGAGAGATCCATAAATAATTATTTTGAATGATACCATTTGGATGTTTGTGTATTATGAGAAAATAACAGGCACTTGGGTATGTATAAGATATGTTATGGATATGATTTGTTCAACTGATGCAATCATGCTGACTTTCTTAATGAAAGTTTAGACCGTCACATGTACCATGTATACTAGTAATGCTTATTTGAAATTTTGTCATCACTGTTAAATTATTACGTAACAGGTTATTGAATATCTAAGAATGTGGTAGTGAATATCTATGAATAGTGTATATCTAACAATGGGTAAGTGAATAGACAAGAATGGGTCACTGAATTCCTTCGAATGTCTAAGTAAATATCTAAGAATGGAAAAGTGAATATCTAAGAATGGCTTAGTGACCATGTAAGAATGGATAAGTGAATATATAACAATGAGTTAGTGAATATCTAAGAATGGGTTAGTGAATATCTAAGAATGGATTAGTGAATATCTAAGAATGGGTTAATGCATATCTAAGAATGGGTTAGTGACCATCTCAGAATAGGTTTATGAATATCAGCCTGTGATTCCTACTTGTCATTCTTGATCCTCCCAGTGTATATGTAATGGTTGGGGAAGGAGGCTATCTCAGGATCCATCCTGTACTGAACGTCCAGTAGAATCACCGGGTTGCTGTCCTTGTCCTTGAAATGACCATCCAGTCTCTCGAACAGGGACATGTCGAATTTCATATCCAGGGCAGTCTGTAGAGGAAGATAACATGGGTTAAAGAAAGGGAGATGTTGAAATGAGATTTGTAAAACGAATAAACAAACATAAACTGTAGACATGGTTATATATTTTACATTTTTGCTCACATGCTCAACAAAGATAAATCGCTGAAGTTGAAGTTGCTGAGATTTGCGCCAGTCTGCATAACATGCGATGGATAATGTAAAAGTTGTTTTGAATAAATTGCAACTAGCTAAATATGTGACATATGTATCTATTTGTGATATGATCATGTATTATCCCCTCAACTTGTTCAAACAATCAGAAGGCAATGACAGACCTGTGATAGAACGGTTGGAGGTAGCTGCTCTGGGTCGCCAACAAGGACAAGCTTGGTGCTGCCGTACTGCAGGGGGATCAACGTGTCCAGCTCTATAGCTTGAGTGGCCTGCAACAGAAGAGACACACCGCTGTAATGTGGGTTGAGACACCTTGTCCTCAACAACAGACACAGAAAAAAGACTCACCTCATCAGCAATAACGCACAGTCGCACACTGAGCCTGGACTCACCTCATCTACAATTATGCACGTGAACGCCAGCTTGTCCTGTCCTGCATGGACACTGAATAGACTCTGCACTGCTTGGCTTCCCATGCTGCTGAGCGTCCCTGCCACCACGTTGGCAACCGTGATCAGGCGATGTCGCACTTCACGCTCCTTTCTGGAATCGCTAGGGGTCTTAGACTGTAATTTTAATGACAATATTTTGTTTTTAAGATTGGGCACTTCTAGAGCGTTTATAAAGTTTAAATATGACCACACAAAGATAATTGCCTAAACACAGGCGTCAATGTTTTACGACCGAAACCTTTTTCAAACTCATGTGAGCTATTATTGGGACAAATGTTCTGAGCAAATTTCATTGTTATTTGGGTTATACAAGTAACCTCTATGATTTTTCACAAAGTGTCAATATAGCCATTTAAAACAGCTGCTCCAACTCATCCGAGATATCATTAGAAGACATGTTCTGACCGAGTTTAATGAGGAAAAGGAAATAAAAGTGGCCTTCAGAGTGTTCATGGGTTAATTATGAAGACGCACAACAGACGGAGAATGATGGGCCAAAAGTGATCACAAATTCACACCATGGACACGTTGTGCTCAGGTGAAATAAAAAGAATAGGTGCCAAACATGGACTTCCAGATAATTTCTATGTAAAGAAAGAATGCTTCCTGACAATGCTTACGGTGTCAACTGCACACTTGCTGTCTATAACATGTTTCTCTTTCTCCAACTTCTTCAGGTCGTTCTTCAGTTTCATTTTCTAAAACAGCAAAGAAAAGTATGTGACTAAAACCTTAGTCCATCTTCATAAAATACTGAATAAACTTAACAACTCATACTCCAGTTTCATCTTATATAAAATTAAATAGTGATGAACAATTTGCCAATTAAACATAAAATATAACTTCATAATGTTCACTTTTTTCTGCCTAAATAGGGTTGGGATGCCTAAATTTTAGGATCTTACTGATATAAAATATATTTGTTAGGGTGTGAGTCAAACTAACCTGCATCTGATCTTGTTCAGCTGCCAGCTGTTTCTTAAGCGTCCCAATCTTGGTCTCAAGGGTGCGGCGCTCGCCCTGAAGGCTGGCTGGCAACTTACGCAAATGCTGCTCCACATGCTCTGAAATTGAAAATAAGAAGCCTATACCACACTTTCTGCATCAAAAGACTGAGTCTTATGGAGACGCTATTAGGAAGTCCATGTAATAGGCAAAACCCCTACTTGATGTCTTAAACAAAGATGTGATAGGTCCCAGAAAAGGGATAGTACACAAGACATTCTAGATGGGCACCATATCTGCTATGCCAATTCGTCCTCCTGGAATGTTCACTTATTATTACTATCTGTAAACTAGGGCACACAGGAGCTCTTATGAAATCCATTTTTGTTGTTACAATTAAATCTGAACAGTGCCCTATAAAACCGCTATCCCATAATGCACTGTTCATTTTACATTTATGCAAAATGGCGATTGTTTGTGTTTATGAAATTCTTAAACACATTTATCATCATAAATGGTTACAAAATTTTTCTTAATTGATGTAGTAATTATGTAGGATAATCGGATATATATGCACATTAGAAATGCGGTATGACTACAGTTATTAATACGGTAGGATTTATAGCATGTATTGGCAAATGACGACACAACCTTGCAAAAATGTATGCATGCTCAGAACTTGTAAATGGAATCCGTTTATAACGCTGTCTTATGATTTGGACACCGTGGAGTTACAGTGTACTAAAGCCTATAACTGACATTCGGCACACTAAAAAAGGAGGCAGGGGGAAATGGCCATAGAAATGACCAATGCACACACAATTCATGCATAAAAGCTGTCGATCCTCAGATGTGTAGTCCATGGCTCTTTTAACTGAGCTGGCCGGTCTGGTTGTCTCACCTTTATGAATAGCCTTGTTGACCTGTTTGTCCAGCAGCAGATCCTTAATATCGGGACTGCAATGGGGACTGCAATCATTTCCCAGCCGAATAATCCTGATTGGATCACAGGACCCTGATTGCGAACCTGTCAAAACAAACTCACAGAAATAGAATTGAGATGATTAAAGTGTATTTGTCAAAATAAGACTTTAAAAATAAAAATATGTTTTTGCTATTTAATTCAACCGTAAACAACATTAATTAAGATTAATATGTGTATCAAGCGTTTAATAAGATAACTTGCAAATATAAAGTAATATTAGATGTACATGATGGTTAAGTTAAACATAATGTTCAGAAAAATTATGAAATGAATATTCATCGTTAAAAGGAAAATAAAGTAAAATAAAAAATAAATCAAGAGATAAGAAACATTACCATTTTAGTTATTTTTGCCTTACTAACACCTATCAAATGTCATTGCATCGTCATCAAGCCCGGTGAAATTCATTGTAAGAGTCAATGTGGATTTCATTTGAAGACTGACACAAATCTAAGTGACGTTCTTATACGGTTATACTAATAACAATCCAGACTAGAACCAATTAAAATTCAGGTCATTGTTAGACTGGCAAAGTCCAATGTTACACGAGTATGTTCTTTGTTAGACTGGCACAAATTAAGTGCACTTCATAGTTAGACTGCAGTTTACACTTAGATTAGTACAAATCAGAGTGTACACTACTGTTAGACTAGTGTCAATCCAAGAGCAGTTCATTGTAAGACTAGTACAAATCCAAGTGCATTTCACTGATAGACTTTCACCAATTCAAGTGCAAGTCACACTACTCACCCTCCTTGTTGAGCCTTACAAGTCTTCGTAACAACTCATCTACCGCAGAGTGGGACGGTGCACACAAGCAGATTCGAGCTCGACCCTTGCTGGTCTAATAGAATATAACCATGCATATATTCATTATACCCCACTTTGATTTTCTACGATAAAATCCCACGAGAATGCACAAAAGAATGACATGAGTTTTGTGAAAACTCCCAATAAAATAATGACCACTTTGTGAACATTTTAAGATTTGTTAAAATAAATGCTCATGAGTGTTGATTATTTAATATCCACATACACTGTTTGTTGTATTTATTAATTATTTAAAGTATTGTTGTGGTATTAGAAAATATAAGGCATGTTTTGGGGTAAAGAAAACAAGGGCTGTTTGTAAAGCATGCATGCCCCCCATTTGGACTGTCAGTTGTAGTGGCAGCCATTGTGTGAATACGTTTTTTGTCACTGTGACCTTGACGTTTGACCAAATGTAAGTTATCATACGGAAACCATTTTACTTTTCCGAGTCACTGTGACCTTGACCTTTGACCTTGTGACCTGAAAATCAATAGGGGTCATCTGCCTGTCATGATCAAGGAGGGAGTAAGAGGGGGGTATAATGTGGGGTGTGGTAATTAATTAGATGTATAAAAATAATAATTTTTTTTTTGGGGGGGGGGTATAATGTGGGGGTGTGGTAATTTATAAGATGTTAAATTTTTTTGAGGGGGGTGGGGTGGGGGGGTGGGGGGTAGGGGGGAGTGAGAGGGGGTATAATGTGGTGTGTGGTAATTTATTAGATGTTTAAATTTTTTTTTTTTTGGGGGGGGTGGGTGTTGGGTAAGGGGCTGGGGGTGAGAGGGGGGTATAATGTGGGGTGTAGTAATTTATAGATGTTTAAAAAAAAAATTGGGGGAGGTGGGGGTGGGGGGTGAGAGGGGGTTTAAAATGTGGGGTGGTGGTAATTTATTAGATGTTAGGTAGGGGGTTGGGGGGTGAGAGGGGGGGTAGTAGTGAGGTGTGGGAAGTTATTAGATGTTTAAAAAAAATTGGGGGGGGGTGGGGGATAGGGAGAAGTGAGAGGAGGGTATAATGTGGTGTGTGGTAATTTATAAGATGTTAAAAAAAATAAAAATTGAGGGGTGGGGAAGTCGGGGGGGGTGGGGGGGATAGGGGGGTGAGAGGGGGGTATAATGTGGGGTGTGGTTATTTATAAGATGTTTTAAAAAAAATTGGGGGGGGGATGGGGGATATGGGTGGTAGGGGGGGGGGTTGAGAGGGGGGTTATGATGTGGGGGATGTGGTAATTTATTAGATGTTTAAAAAAAAAATTGTGGGAGGGGGATGGGGGTGGGTAGGGAGGGTGGGAGTGACAGGGGGGTTATAATGTTTTTTTTTTTAATTTATAAGATGTTTTAAAAAAAAAATTTGGAGGGGGGTGGGGGGTGGGGGTGGGGGGTAGGGGGGTAGGGGGGTGAGAGGGGGGTATAATGTGGGGTGTGGTTAATTTATAAGATGTTTAAAAAAAATTGGGGGGGGTGGGGGGGTAGGGGTTGTGGGGGGAGAGGGGGTTATAATGTGGGGTGTGGTAATTTACTAAATTTTTTTTTTGGGGGGGGGGTGGGGGAGGTAGGGGGGGGGGTTGGGGGTGACAGGGGGTATAATGTGGGGTGTTGTCATTTATAAGATGTTTAAAAAAATATTTTTGAGGGGGGTGGGGGGTTGGGGGGTGGTGGGGGTAGGGGGGCGGGGGTGGGGGGTGAAAGGGGGGTATAATGTGGGGTGTGGTAATTTATTAATTGTTTAAAAAAAATTGGGGGGGATGGGGGGTGGTGGGGGGGGGGTATGGGGAGAGTGAGAGGGGGGTATAATGTGATCATAAAAAATAACAATGATCTCATACTGACATGAACAAATATCCTTTATTTATTAAACATGACATTTAAACTTATTGCATTTGTTTCCCCTGTAGATAAGAAAGATATAATAGTGTATTACCTCCCCTGTCCTGCTTATATTTATATCAATCAACAAAATTAAACATTAACACAATATTTGTTATACAAAATATACAACAAAAAAACTCATATTCTGAAAATATTTTTACTGATCCACTTTATTTTACTCAAAAAATGATGTTTCATTGGACTGATAATTATAGATTAAGGATAACATACCAGTTGCTTCAGTAATATTGTTCAGAGCTCGCCCTGTTGGACGCGTATGCGTTCTTGAGTTATCATCCAAAAACCATTTTACTATTTCGGGTCACCGTGATCTTGACCTTTGACCTAGTGACCTCAAAATCAATAGGGGTCATCTGTGAGTCATGATCAATGTACCTATGAAGTTTCATGATCCTAGGCCCAAGCGTTCTTGAGTTATCATCCGGAAACCACCTGGTGGACAGACCGACATGAGCAAAGCAATATCGAAGGGGGGCATAATAAGCCCCTTCCCAAAGAGTGATTCGGACCCAAATCACATCACTCCCTTTAGGGTGCGAAATTTCTCTGTATTATGTATACCATTTTTCAAATATTTTTAGTTTAATATTATTTTGTAGTAAAACATCTGTTCATTTTTAATAAATGGCTTGTTTCCCTTAATAACTGGGTCTGGTAAAATAACACGATGTAACGTAATACTTCAACAACAAGTATATTATCAAGTTGCCCGCCATCTCTTACAGACGTTATTGTGTTTTATTAGTATTCTGTGACCAACGTATGGTATTAAATTATGTTTATTTTCATGTTGACTGTCAGAAAGCAATTTTCATATAAATAAAATCTACAATGTACCAATTAAGAAATATGTTTAGTCCCATTTAAAAATGTAGCCCGCATTAAGGTCCACATTTATGTTTAAAGGCGAGACCAGATGTACAGTATGTTCAACAAGTAAATAATGCTAGTATATAAGCTAGCTTCGATTCAGCAATAGGCAGTCTAGTACACCTGCGAGAGCTGGATAGATCTGCGTTATTTTCATATATTCACAGGACCCCGTCGAGTATGTATCATAGTTTGAATAGAATATTTGGCGGAGTTGAAAGCGTCGTGTTTAATGACAGAGTACATTTCAAGGAACACGTCTTTGATTTTTAAGCGTCTTTATTCCATTTAATAACCCTTCAAGAAGCTCATGACATACATTTTTTATTATTTGCCTACATGTACTTAAAATGTTAAAAAAATACCTAAGTTGTAAGAATCTTAAAATTAAGAAAAATTTGAATATAAAATAACCAACCATGAAATCATTTTTATTGCAATCACCTTTAAATTCAAATTTGAACTATATTACTGATTTAAATAATATATTTGTTAATAAAATTATTTAATTTTTATTAATTTGGGTAAATTAATTATTTTTTAACAAAATTAAACGTTTTGAAATGACATTCCTTTCGCCCAAGTTATAAATTTTGGTGAGAGGTAACATGCACCCTTAAGCGAATCAACATTTATTTGCCTATTTTCCAATAAGTTTTAGTTTACCTGCACAATTCTCTTGATGACGCCAATAATGGTGTGAGATTTGCCCGTACCAGGCGGGCCCTGTAAAAGCACCACACGAGCTAGGTTGTCTGGCAGTTTGGATATCTTCTCTACCGTGTTTATGGCACGAGACTGGCTTGTGTTGTATTTATCCTGATAACAATATTGAAAAATAAAAGAGGAAGTCATAAGTTCACACAGTAGCATGAGCTCTGCGAAAAATTAGAAATTTCAAAATGAAAGATTCCAAATTGTTTAACCTATTTTATAATCATTATAAACTGTGTTCTAGATCTCATAGGACCGTCCATCCTTAATAACACCATTTGAATCCTGCCTAAATGGTTATAGTTATAAACATGTATTAATAAACAAAAATAAAAAAGTACAATCTTTTCATTGAAGCTTGCAGGCATTTAAACCACAAATCATAAAGATATTAATCTTACCTTGTACATCAAATATATTTTTATATAAGATCAGTAGCTTATTATATTAGGCTACAAACAGTAAATAACGTAAAGGAAGTAAATAAGATGACATCATTGAATACAGTATAGCTTACTTTCTTCTAATGGTCCCATAGATGCTGTAGAAAGAATGGTACAAGTTACGTTAAATTAATAACATGACATTTTACTGACATGCATGATGTAATACTATATAGAGAATACTAGGTTAGCGTTGAATACAGAGAAGTTTATGTTGCGAGGCTTAGAACGTCGGGAGCGCGAGCCTTGGCGAGCGCTTTCGGTGTTCGAGCCGAGCAACATAAACTTCTCTGTATTCAACGCTAATCCTAGTATTCTATTTATCCCATCGAAGTTTTACTAAACAAGATAAATAATAAACAAACGTGGCATGTTTGGAAACTTCAAAAACAATGAAACACAGCGAACGATTGTTTGTTTTTGTTTGTTGTGAACTGCTAACACCTGCAAAATTCAAAAAAAAAAGTTCGAGAATTATGTAAAGAAATAAACGATAATAGAAATATCAACAATATTTATTGTTTACGAATATTTCAAATAATTTAATACCTTTAACAAAAACATTTGCTATAACAAAGCACTTCACAATTAACAAAAATGAAATATGCTAGTAATACATATGCGTAGTGATATTGAACATTTCTAAGAATAGAGCAATACACAAGATGAATAAAAATGTGATGCTTGGCACTGTTTCGTACATTGTGGATTTATTTATGTGTATTGTCGTGTTCGTTGCGAGTAAAGTAGTTGTGAACAGGGAAGTTTGCAATGTGAAATGTTGCTCCGGAAAATTGTGATTTAAGCGAGCTAGCAAATTGCTGTTGGAAGCTGATCGGGTGGTGGGGTGTATTGACATTTTGCATCTCGGGGCAGTTGGACGTTTGAAGGAAGGAGTCACAACTGTCTGTGGTAGAGGTAGCAGTATGGGCTATACGAGATGTAGAGGCGGTTGAGCTGCTGATCTGATGTTATTTGCACGTGGAGTGTGACAGGCAAGTATGTTTGAGCATTTTTTTGTTGCTCTTCACTGACACAAGAATAATCAATAATCGACTGCACATTTTATGCCCAGTTATTGCCATAATATCCGTTGGTGGGACATTGTGCTCCCTCAGTTTTTGAACAAGATGTTTCCGGGTAGAGTGGTTTGTTAATCGTTTGTTCCCTTGTAATCCAGCATCATTTGTCATTGTTTTCAACATTTTTCCCATTTTGTTCATCCCAACCCTTTGTCTGATAAACCAAGTCACCTCTCCCTCACCACTATTCCCGGAAACATCTTTTCCAAAATCTGTGTTCGGTGCCAAAAAGAAAGGGTCTTCGGGTCCCGAAAACCCAGTGTGCCGCTTCTGCGCATACAGTTCATAAATTTCAACAGGGTTTCTCAAATCCTTTTTTCCAGTTGAAAACATCTTAGGTGTCACTCTTCGCACATTTTCCACATTTTCACCCGTTCTGGTTTTTGTCTGCCGTTCGTTATAGTCCAAAAATTCTGTTCCATCAACAGCAGCTTTCAATGTAAGGTCACCCCATCTGTATAATTTGCAATTAATTGTGTAAAAATTAACATCAATTTGCGTGTTTGTATTTATATATTTTAAACATTTTTGAAAAAAAGAAAGACCCTAACATCTCAATATGGGAGGTTTGGTGTCAATGGGGAAAAACTAGAATAGTTTAAGTACTAAAATTTGATTTTAGTTGTGAAAAACAAAATTGTTCTGGCCATTATTGCGTTTATAAATAGTAAATTCATATTTCTTGTTTATAAATGGCGGGTAAATTTATGAAAATGTACATGTTGCAAACAAATGCATGGCATATTTGTGCTTGAAACATTATCAAAACAAATCAACACCTGGATTATAATGTTAATAACTATTTTATTTAAGGCTATTTAAATGATTTTTCCATTTTTCAGATTGTGGACAACTTCAACTTTATTACCTCAGATTGTACTGCTCTTTAGTGCCTCGTAGGCCAAAGTGCAGACAGTTATTGAGCCAAAGAGTGTTCACCAGCGCTGTTGGGCTGTGAGATCCAAGGACACCTTTCTGCCACATGACTTCAAGCTCTCCATCGGTTAGTGGTGCTGCTTCACATTGCCTGTTCCCTTTACCCTTATGTAAAAAGTTTTATTGTTTGTTTGTTTCTTTTTTTAAGGTCAACAACAGTTAAACAGCTCTTGGTTTATGTTGAAAAAATATTTCTATTTTTTCATACCCGCACGCTAATCTTAATTTTTGGGAATTTTTCATCTGGGAATTGGGAAAATTAATCTTTTTTTTTATTTCGAAGGTACCTTTTATGGGTGCCTAATTAAAGAAGAAGAAAAAACATAGGTAAAATACAATGAATGTTAACACATCTTAAGGGGGCTTTGTTTAAATAAATTGACACATGAATAAAGTAAAATAACATACTCATTTTGCTTTTATTTATTTAATTGTACATTATGTGCTACATGTAATGTACCCATCATCAACTGCTGCATTTTTTTATTATAACATAAACAATGATCATAATTGTCACAGTTGTTTATTTTTAGTTATTTAATATTTTCTCGCTCAAGGCTTAAAAAACAATAAAATCAGATGCGTCAGGGTATATTACTTTTTTACTTGGATTACAGTACTGTAATGCTAATTCGAATACTAGTGGGCTCATACTCGGTGCAATTGGATTTTTGAAGTGATAATATGAAGGTGGAAATGTAGTCGTCAAGAACATCAACTTCAATATGGTGCATTTCTCTGTATTCGCCACGCGATGCAAGGAAACGCTTGAACTTGTTGGTGTCGTTCAAAGTTTTTTGGCCGTGTTTTTATTTTCTTCATTTTTGATGAATTGTTGAACATCAGAAACATTTATGTCTTTAAATTCATTTTGAACCAAGGGACTTTCAAGACTGGAATTTGGAGTTTCATTTTTTTCAAAACTTTGATCATTAATTAAAGGTTGGCCACTTGCTAAGTTATTGAGCATGGGATCTGCACAAGGTGAAAACTCATCAACAATTCCAGCTGCATCAAAACCAAATTCGTTTTTAAACTGTTCATAAGTCATTTCAACTGGTTTAACTTTTTTATTACTTAAATCATCCAAAACAATATTGAAACCATATGTGTTTTCAGACATTTTACTTACAAATCTTGTTTATTTCAATGTTTATCCTTATTTATTTATTTTTCAATAAATTTTGTAGCAGACAACTTTTTACTATAAACTGAGCAGGGCCGTTCAAAATGTATTTTTTTTATATAAATAAAAAATAACAAAACAAAAATCGTGTAATTTTATATTTTATTTCAACATTTCTTTTGATGAATATGTCATATATATATTTTTCTGCAAAATATGCACATTTTCTTCGAATGGGTGACCTTAAAAGTCGACCAATGAACCAAACAATATCGACCTAATTTTAGCGCATATCGCATGACGTCATTTGAAAAGTAGTCCGTGTACGCGACAGGTATATTCCACAGTGTTAAAGACAGACGAGTATATTCCACAACGTGTTATACCGTCAATGTCGCGGTGAAAATGGGATAAAACAGGGTAGCCACATTTAAATTAAACTTCAGATACGCTCTATTTCTATGAGTCTATTTACCATTATTTACACCGTGTAGGGTCAGTAACTAGTCATGCTAATACCCTTAATTCGGCATAACATGAAGAAGCATTGATACCTCAAAACATTACAGTTTCTTAATTGAATTTTGAGAAAAATCAAAACAGAACACCAACATACATGGACCCCTGCGATACTGGGTGGTGCCAGGTCGCAATACGTTGTATTGCCAGTGGGGAAGAGTAGGTAAGGGCAGAGAGGGTTCCGTGAAAGGGAGGAAAGGGCTTTGAACTGGCGCCGCGTGTTCACTAAAGGGCTGATCCTCTGAAAGCAAATAGGATAAGAAATCAACTGAACCTTTTTCAATACTAATGCTCAATTGTATAAAAGCCTCGAGCTTACTTTAACACCCGTGAGTCTATTTCCTGAGTAAAACCAGTACTTGCTGTATTAGGAGAAGATATTGAGACCTATTGCCGAGTGGAGATCGGATTACGAAACTCATGATCGCTAAGTGAACACGATATACGCAAAGACATTAAAGACATTAACAAAATGTGAGAATAATTTTGAAAAAAGTTAATTGATACACAGAATGACAAATTGTGTTGTCAAAGATATTTTGAACTTTGGTTATCATCATCATCATTTGAAATTAATGAGCTAATGGTGTTATAAAATATCCACAATATATCATATATCAATCAGGATTATGGGACATGCTAAATACGAGATGCTGTGAATACTTCTATTTGAAAACAAAGTATTGTTATTGGTTTCTAAACGAAAAGAAAATGGTCTGAATTACAGATTATTCACTCAGACTTACATACCATTCTTTTGAAAGATAAAAACGCTAGGAAACATTCTATAAAAACATACCTCTATAGTGAGAAGATGTTTTTCATCTGGAAAAAATGTCCTCGATCGAATCAAAACATGCATCGTCATCGAGGTCGCATTGCTTGGTCTCAACTTGGCTGAATTAGATAGGCAAATATTTAATAACTGGTAAAAGACTAGATGTCTGTTGGCAGCAAAGTGGGAGAAGTACTGGTACGAGCTAAGTTGGGAAACATAAGCTAACAAAATCCTTAAATAGGGAAAATGCGTCATGAATTCTTAAATCGGAAATCGGTGTATTTGATTTTTTGCTAAAACATTATTTATAACTGATAATTAATGTTTTTAAGTTGTCAATATCATATTTTTTGGTTTATGCTATAGAGCTGCATAAGGAAATTAAATTGATGATGCATTTTATGAAAACAAGAGGGCCAAAACCACTTTTCTTTTTAACCAAACAGTTTTTTGTGCTTCTTAAAAGATGTGATAAAGTGTTGTTGTTTTTTTTACTTCCAATTTGTTCACATTTTGGACATATTGTTTTTATTTAACTTTAATAATTTTCAGACTCACCTTACAATGATATTTCCAATTGAAACAACAATAAAACCTGTTAAAATCACAAATCTTTCATAATCACGCACAAACTACTGACTGAATGCAAACTGTAATCCTAAAAGGTTTTAAGTTGTAATCTATCTTATGAATGGTGCCCAACAGACATCAAGATAAAGGTCTTTGATGGGAGTGACCAGCTAATTGGAGCCAATTTCCAGGGAGTGCTACACATTAAGAAGGCATCAATCAACACTTTTGTCCTGAAACAATGCACAGGCATAAATGAGTTTGACAGAGATTAGGATAAGTGAATGAAATATCAAATACGATTCATATGTTCATTCTTGTAGTTTTATTGGTTTTAACACTATGTTGAATTTCTGCAAAAATTAAGATAACAACTGAAGTAATGGCAATTATTAATTTGGTTAATGCAATAATTATAATCAGATATTTAGGTTGTTACATTGTTAATGTTTCTGAATCGATTACCAGTATCATCATCACTACCATCACTACCATCAGCATTATAATCAGCAATATCATCATCATCATTTTCATCATCATCATTATCAACAACAACACCACCACCACCAAATCCATCATCATCATCATCATCATTGTGCACCAACATCCTCATTACAACTAGAGTATTAACATTCTTTTAATATAGTTATTTTAGGAAAACTGCCGCTCCCCTTTTGGCCATGTTTTTCAACAAACGGTAACCATTCGAACTCAGCCGAGCCATCATTAGATTAGAACAAATCTTCGGACCAAGTTCCATGGACATTGGACTATAAATGTGACTTATAGAGTGTTAACAAGGTTTTACTCTAGCCATATAAGAAAA
The DNA here is from genome assembly GCF_020536995.1 of Dreissena polymorpha. Taxonomy (NCBI): domain Eukaryota; kingdom Metazoa; phylum Mollusca; class Bivalvia; order Myida; family Dreissenidae; genus Dreissena; species Dreissena polymorpha. Next base: position 57,535,958 of record NC_068366.1, on the reverse strand, counting down.
GCTGCCCCGTCCCATGGCGGATATGTTTTTCAACGGACCGGATTTATTTTCAAACTCAGCCTAGCTATCATAAGAACAAATGTTTTGACCAAGTTTCATGAAGATTTTACAATAATTGTGACTTCTAGAGTGTTAACAGGGTTTTACTTAGGCCATGTAATTAAAACTAGCCCGCCCCTTGGCGGCAATATTTTGCAATGAACCAGAACCATTTTAGAATTCAGCTGAGCTGTCATTGAGACAAATGTTATGACCAAGTTTCATGAAGATTAGACTATAAATGTGACTTCTGAAGTGTTAACAAGGCTTTACTATAGCCATATATAGAAAACTGCCCTGCCCCCTGGTGGCCATGTTTTCAACGGACTGTAACCATTTTCAAACTCAGCCTAGCTATCAACTAGAACAAATGTTCTGACCAAGTTTCATGAAGATCGGACTATAAATGTAACTCATAGAGTTTTAAAAAGGTTTTACTATAGCCATTTAAGCAAAACTGACCGGGCCCTTTACCAAATTTTCAATAAAAAAGGAACATAATTCTTACACAATTCTTGATTCAATTTTCTGCTCTTGTTTATAGATTGGGGTCATGTTGGTAAAGAAGTATGCACAATATAAAAGCAATATGTCAATGCACATAGAACATATTTGAGGTGGTACGCAAACTTTAACATAGATTTTTCAATAATATGCATGAAAAAGGGCCATAATGCTTACAAAATGCTTGTTACAGTTGTCTGCTTTTGTTTATAGATTGGGTCATGTTGGTTAAGAAGTATGCAAAATATGAAAGCAATATGTCACAGGACATAGAAAGAAAATATTTGAGGTAGTACGCAAACTATAACATAGTTTTATCAATAATATGCATATTCTTAGTGAAAAAAGGTCCACAATTCTTACAAAATGCTTGATACAGTTGTCTGCTCTTATTTATAGATTTATAAAGCTATACCTTAACAAATGTCTTCTCCCCATAATGAAGTAGTCCAAGTCTGAATCGATTATCTTTGATAGTATTCAAACTATTGAACTTAAAAGAAAATGACCCGAAAGTTAAAAAGGGGCATAACTCTAAAAATAATGCTGAGAGAGTTATGCACCTTAACCTACATAATTGTCTTGTTGCCATTAAGTAACATTCAAAGTTTGATTTAATTATCTTTGATAGTGTTAAAGTTATTCGACTATAAGAAATGTTAACCAACGCCGACGCCGGGGCGAAATGTATAGCTCTCATTTTTCTTCGAAAAGTCGAGCTAACAAATGTTCTGACAAAGTTCCATGAAGATTTGACTTAAAATAAGACTTCTATTGTGTTAACAAGGTTTTACTACAGCCATATAAGGAAAACTGCCCCGCCCCTGGCGGCCATGTTTTTCAACTTACCAGAAACAATTTCGAACTCAGCTTAGATATTATTGAGACAAATGTTCGACAAAGTTTCATGAAGATTGAACTATAAATATGACTTCTAGAGTGTTAACAAGCTTTTCTTTCAATTGACCTAGTGACCTAGTTTTTGATCTCACGTGACCCAGTTTCGAACTCGACCAAGATATAATTGGGACAAATCTTTGGACCAAGTTTCATGAAGATCTGACAATAAATGTGGCCTCTAGAGTGTTAACAAGCCAAAATGTTGACGACTGACGACGCGCAATTGACAAAAGGTGATCCTAAAAGCTCACCATGAGCACGTTGTGCTCAGGTGAGCTAAAAATAATTATTATTTTTCGAAACCTATCAATAATGCAACTCTCACCTAAATCTCGATTGTGGGCACACAGTTTCCCCACGGATATTTTTCTAAAGGTGACCTTTTCCATGCAACCAGTCATCTTGTAGGTAATGTTTTTTACTCCGTTCTCCAACGCCATTTTACCGATTACCTCCAGCGTCACTAGGTCACCTTCATTGATGTAGTTACCACGGCAACGCTCCGTTTCACTGATTAGGCCTGGAAACACCAAGCTTTATCACAGTAAAAGACGAATGCAACCAATGATACGTTTTGTAATAATGCCATTCTATGCTCTTGCCACTGCCTCTGAAAGGCATTATCAAGTGATACGAGGAATAATTTCAAAGCCGTTAATTATACCAAGAAACATGGCTACATAACGAAACAAGAGTTTCAACGTTCAAGTAATTTATATACAAGTGCAATCCAAAGCTAGGTCTGCATGTAAGCTGCATACACAAAATAGTTCAGTCTCCATAAAAACTCAAGGCATTCAGGAGTAAACTTTTTTTCTAATAACTGCGACCATATCCTTTCTCAAACTGGTTCCTAATGCAATACCAAGCAAGGTTATATGCATGTAAGGTGCATAAACATAAAATTTTAGCACAATACCTCAGCACAAACTAAAGTTATTGAGGAGCAAACAGTGTTTGTCTAAGTAAAAGTAACCTTGGCCTTGATCCAACTGATCCCAAATACAATCCAAGGCTAGTTCAGAGTGCAGGCAACCAACATTAAACAGTACAGAATAAAAACTTCAGGTTTTAAGAGGAGGAAGTTCCACTTTTGTTATAATCAGTTGACCTTGATCGAACTGGTCTCAGATGGAATCCAAAGCTAGTAATATGTGTAATTCACATACACATACAATGTCAGCACAATATATAAATCCAAACTCAAGTTATAAGCAAGATTTCTGTTTCATTTGCGGTGATATTGACAATAAGCTGACTGGCCATAGATTAACTCCCATGCAAGGTATACATATGATAAACTAAACGTTACAAAGACAATTATGCCTTTAAAAAACATGTTTAAACCATGATTATTACACCAGTCAGTGAACTATGCCTTGCTTCACTGTAAAAGTTCCATCTGCCATGCAGTATCAACAGAGTTAAGTCCACAAAATGAAATGAAGTATACACACCAATTCATGAAAAAATGACAATTGGACATTCGTTAATAACTGGTTGCAGCTACATTTTATTCCTACTTACCATGCAAAATGTAGACAGCAATTTCTTTCCTCCTTTCGGACTGGTGATACATCATTTTGTGGCGAGCTTTCTTATCTGTTTTTTTTCGCCAGTCATTGTAACACTGAATAGTAGAAGTCATAAAGAAATGCCGTTTAAATGAGTTCATGTAAACCGGTTACACATATTAAGATATCTTAAAAAAAAGTGATGACTGAATAAAATTATATGCGCGAAAGAATAATAAAGTGCATTGAGTTGAGCAACAAGTTACTGGTGAAGGACCAAAATAAATGTCCATCGCCAAGTGAATTGGAAATGCTTATCATAAAATAAATCTACTAAATATTAAACACACACTCTTATGGTCTGTTAGGAAGCTGTAATGTGAAGCCTTTTTTTCAAATGATTAATTGATCACAGTCTTTTGAAAATAAGAACGGTTATAGTAAATAGGAGCACTACAATCGTTAAAAGCGGAAGAGTGAATGATAACCGTGATATTGTTTAGCAGCAATAAGGTAATGTTTTCATAACGGCTAATTAGCGCAGCGCTGAACTAGAACTCTCCTGTTAACATGTTTCGCCACTATGCCCATTTCTAGGCCAATAAGTGCATAATGCCCTTTACAAATTGTTTATATTGTTCATAACAGGGGCAAATGTGTTTACATTTGATTCAATACTATTTAGTGAAAAACTGATAAGATCAGCTGCCTCCCGAAGCCAATTAGTCCAAAATCTAACATTATTTTTTCTCATTATTAAAAAATCATCTTATTATCAGTACGCAACATAATCTGAAAATTAATACAAAATTGTCTTTTCTTGATTATTTCTTGCACGATATCATAATTTGAAAAAATTTGAAATATTATGGCATTTTGAATTTAAAATAATAATTTGGACTTCTAAATTACAATTAGTGTGACAGCTAGTGTATGATTGCTCAATTCACTAAATTCACACATTGCAAAAACTTAATTTTTATTTAAAGCAATAAAGATATTTAATCGCTCATCTTTATGAAAAACGAAGCATTCATAAGAAACAAACATACAAAAATGAATAAGCCAGTTATACTATACGACTTAAAACAATGACTTGAGTAAATAACCAGTATTTTATTTAATATAACCTTTTCATAACACTCACGGCGCAGAAAATACCCTTTATAAGTCAAACACCATGCCCCTAGGTAAGACCTCCGAGATTGAACACTAACCAAGGTAAAGTACACGTGTTAGGCCTTGCATGTATATAACACAAGAATAGTATTATTGCTTCTTTCATGCGAAGAGAGACAGCTAAAAACAAATAAGGATTCTGTTAAAAATCTGCTTACAGCTTCCCAAGTCTCATGCAGCAATAGTGGCAACATGAAGTCCACGGTGTATTCCTTGTAGCTCTGGTAACGCCTCAAAAGTGGGAACAATGCTTGGTTGCTACTGGTAACTGGCGGTGCTGCAACTCTCTTTGATTTTCCATCATTTTCAAATTTCACTGAAAAATTCAACAACTTCATGCCAAACAAGCAGACGAGAATGTGAATTTAAAACTGGAGCTTGAAGCAATAGTGATGAAGAAAATGCCTTTTGTAATATGTACAAAGTTAATAAAAACTATAATAATTTTATAACAAGAAACCGTCGGAGATGGGTGATGCTCCCCAAAGTGTTTTTTGTCACAATATTGCACTATATATTCAGATAAAAGGAAACGTCTTGAGGGCATAGTAGTTGGGGGGACAAGAATTTTTTATAGAAAATTTCCAAGGGCCATTACTCTGTGAAAATCATCCGACCAGAACCCGCTGATAATATGCACATCTCCTGTTGATAGTGAAGCTTCCCATAAAGTTTTCCGGTCATTAGTTGCTGAGAAATAGCCCGGACAAGAATTGCACTTTATGTACAGTTAATGGAAAATTTCCAAAATTTCAAAGGGCCATAACTCTGTAAAAATCATCCGACCAGAACCCACTGACAATATGCACATCTCCTGTTGATAATGAAACTTCCCATAAAGTTACATTGAATTCCGGTCATTAGTTGCTGAGAAATAGCCCGGACAAAAATTGTGGACGGACGGACAGATGAAGCAGCGACTATATGCTCCCCCCAAAATAAATTTTGGGGGAGCATAAAAGTAAGAACAAGGGGCACCCACATTTTTTTTTGAGTCGGAATAAAATGAAACATAATATGGAAAAGCCCAGGTTCACGCAGTGGTTACCATATTTCAACACACTTGCAGCACAAAAATGACATTTTCCCCCTAAAAAAAGTCTAATAAACTTCAGTTGTGCAGAAAACATAAGAACCAAAATATGGGGGTGTGCATCTACACATTCTGTTAAATTGCTTTTTATATGTTTGTAAAGCTTCAGCCCTATGGCAGCAATACATTTTGACAAGACTGCAAGAGGACTAAGGTCACTCTTATGAGAACTTCAGCATCTTAATTAATCTAAGCAATTTTTGTGATGTTTGCATAGTAAGTGAGTCTTCTGATATTGCTTTTACCTTGACCCATGTTTCAATACGTCTAAGATACCCTTAGAACAAATTCAAACTAAAGTTCCATGCTGATTGAGCAAAAACCATGTGACTTTTAAGGTTTTAACAAGGTTTTGCAATAGAACTTTAAGGAAACTGCCCCATAAACTTGTAGCTATGTTTTTGAGCCGACTGGAACCATTTTAAAACTTGGTAAATATATCATTAAACAAGTGTTCTGAGAAAGTTTTATGATGTTTGGATAAAAAATGAGACTTACTTCACTATAGCAATATAAGACAAGGGACAAAATTGTCACAAAACCAGGTTTTCAACTTGAAAATAAGTCTGATAAAAGGAGACAATTCAAAATGTGCATTGTATAACCTTTTGTGTAAGATTCAATCTATTTTTACTCGTGGCGACCTTGATTTCAATTTGAAAAAAAAATCTGATAAAGGGAGACCAACTCAAAATGGGCATTGTTACTGATTGTTGTTCAAAGTTACCCCACTTGTTTCAAAATCAATCTATTTTTAGTCGTGGCGACCTTGACCTTGGAGATATTGACGTAATTCTGTCGCGCGACACACCGTCCAATGATGCTGAACAAATGTGCCAAATGATTTTTAAATCTCACAATGAAAGACATAGTTATGGCTTGGACAAGCTCATTTTTGACCTTTGAACACAAAGTGAGACCTTGACCTTGGAGATATTGACATCATTATTTCGCGCGACACACCGTCTAATGATGGTGAACAAATGGGCCAAATGATTTTTATATCTCACAATGAACGACAAAGTTATGTCCCGGACAAGCTTTTTCTGCCGGACCTCCCGCCAGCCTACCAGCCCGCCGACATTCGCCAATCTAATAACCAGTTTTTTCCTTCGGAAAACCTGGTTAAAAGTCTGCCAAGCCCAAGGGTGGCCATGCTTTCTGTAGGACCTGAACCATTTTCAAACTCAGCAGATATATCATTATAATGCAAGTTCTGGGTAAATTTGAGAATTATGTCAAGGATCACAATTGCAATATAAGGAACACTTCCCCAACCTATGGCCAGCATGTTTATCAACTGACTGAAACCATTTTCAAACTCTGATATATCATTAGAAACAAATATTATAAGCACATTTCATGAAAATTGGACTAACATGTGGCAACTACATGTACTAGAAGTTTCCACAAGGTTTCACCCTAGCCATGTAAGGAAAACTGCCACAACCCTAAGCGGCCATGTTCCCCAATGAACCTGAACCATTTTTGAAATTAACTAAAAACTCGCGACTTTAAGCGTGCTCACAGGGAGTGTCGGTTTAGAGTTAACACAGATGCTCTGGCGTAACATATAAGTAACACAAGTAAAATAAAAGCATAATATAATGTCTTACATTTTTCATCAAACCATTCTGGATTCCACCTCAAGATATCCTTCAAGAAGTCGTCCCAGTGTAACATCAGATTTTTGTCCACCATATTGAGAGGCATCATCTCCCTATTGGTCGACGAGAAAGTCGCTATATGTGTCGTGCTTTGCTGAAGAGGCTGAAAGGGTTGTCTCCCTTGTGGTTGCCCTGTACTACTAATCAGATGACAGTCGCTTGATGAATTGATGTTGTAGTTGGCAACAGAGCTGGGGGGCATGGCTGCTGGTTGAACATAACTTGATTTCTGCCAAAGGAAATTGCATAAATAAAAAATGAAAAATGCATGTATTAATACATCATTTTTTTAATTACTTCACCGCATAAAATGGGCTAGAAAAAAGCAAGCACAATTGGTGATACATTAATAGAAACATACTAAATTAAACATAATAACAAACTTTGAAGAGTAAATTAAATTGTTAATTATAGGTAGGTCAGTCAGTTTGACGGCAAGTTTATTCCTAGTGTAACTGTTAGTTCAGAAGCCAATAACAAATGCCATACATCTTTTTGTGATAAGATTTTAACTGACGTTTTTGCTTTTTGGACTTCTTTTCTTTTGTCTGTAGAAGGCAATTATTCTTCTTATATGAAGATTTAACCTTTCTTTGTTGATAATCATGTTGTTATGGACATAAAGTTTCTAAGCTATGCATACACAGAAACACAGGGCACAATAGTGGTTCATTACCTTAAGTAGAAGCTCTGAAGGCACATGTGTAGACGTACTATGACTAATCTGAGGTCTACTTCTTGGCCTATCAGTTGGCACAGAAGGCACTGACGTTGCGTTTGTAACAGCCCCTGATCTAAAAGCACTACTGACCCGAGAAATATCATTTGAAATTAGTCTATAAGGCATTTGAATATTCGTTGAAGTAATACTGCTCGTAATTGCACTGTCGTTTGAAATTGGAACGCTGGGCACTTGAAGATCCTGTGAAGTTTTAGTAGTGGGCACTTGAATATCAGTTGAAGTTCTAACACTTTTCACTCTGTTTTCTTTAGAATTTTGACTACCAGAAACTCTGATATGCGAATCAGTTTTGTGTCTTTGCCTACCAACAGTTTCATGATTCTTAGGATCCTCTGATTCAAATCTTACTCTTTTTGTTTTAACTTCAGTCGAGTCATCTTTGTTTTTTCCAAATGAAGTCAGTTCATGGGCTCTTTGCTGATCAGGAATGCCAATCATTAAGTCAGCACGAGATATTTTTGGTTTGGGTACTGTATCTGAAACTGTGGTCCTGGGTAAACTAACAACTGATGTGGTTGCTATAGGGACACTTGAGATTGTTGTGCTTGCAATAGATATATCTGCTGTGGCTGTTCTTGTATAAGTGCATAAATCTGAAGAGCTCAAAACTTCTGCTGAAAATTTAAATCAAATTAAAACAAAACAGTTTGAAGTCAACAATACCAAGCTTAATGGACTTGAAAGTTAAAACTTGTTTCAAAAGCCATTAAGTATATTTCAAAGTCCCAAGAACATTCATAATTGGGAACTAGATATTCTACTTTTATAAGTATGTATATATTTCATATTGTAAAGGATTTGTGGTACCTTGATTATAAACAATTACATGTGTAATTAACTGAAAAACATGGCAATTATAATGATGTTATCATAGTTTAGTAAATACAATTCTTTAGTATATACACATAGGTTACAAAAATATGTAAACTAAAGAGTTTGAAGTTTGAAGAAAACCCATAATTAGACATATTAATAGCATAGGAATGAAAATTTTAATGACATAGCCAACTGCTCAGCCCAATAAACGCTTTATAATAATCTAGGTTGTACCCGAAGAATGGCGTTTTCTAGTAAGCAGGCCTGTGGAGTTAAGAATTGGTAGGCCCTTTTCTACTATCTGGCTGCATGTGGGCAAGTTAACATCATCCACATCAGTAGCTGCAAAGCAACAGTATTTAATATAAGCAACATGGGCGGCTTTTAAAATATTTGAGAACAAGCAGATGTTACAAGATAGTTTATTGATAAATTAGGGTCCAAATTTCACCAGTGTTGACTTTAAAAGAAGGTAAACATTGTAACCACTTAAACCTTTCTAATTGGAAGTTTGTGCAAATTACATTATGAATGGATGTTAATAAAATTATTGTTCAAATGGTCAACCTTGGATATGTTTATTTTCCTATAAATATTATTGAGTAGGCATTTTTTTATATATTAAATATGCTTATTATACTTACTTACGTGACATGCAAAAGTTCAATGCTTTAAAGCATACAATACATGTTATAAGTACAACAAATTTGGACCTATTTGCTTTAGGAAAAGCATAAAATAAAATGCTTTATAGCATCCAATACAATTGGCAAGTACCACACATTTTGACCTATTTGCTTTATTTTATTCTGTTGTTTAAGAAAGCTTATTATAATGATATATTTAATTTGCACTAAGTAGCCACTCAAAAAGAAAATACTCCTATCAAACAAACAATCGTACCTGTAGTGGGAATCTCTCGGCGTCTGTGTTTATCGGGAATAATTCCAGGGTTGACTTTAGTATGAATGCTGCGTTCTTTCAACTTGCTTTTGGCTTCTGCCATTTTCGCCTTCAGTTTATCTTCCGCACTCTCTCCACGCTTTCTCCTTTTTTCTTTACCTTTACCAGTCTTGAAGCCTTTTTTTGTTAAAATCACCTTATTTGACAGCCACAAGTCAGCCTTTGTTGCATCTAGCATGCCCACATCATTTCCTGCAGTAGTTTTTGTAGTTCCACCTGTACTTGTCGAATTAAGGCTACTTCCAGACTTACCAACAAGTACTCCAGAGGCCCGCTTGTCTGCAATAGATTGGATTTTATTTGGTTCTGTGAAACACACTGATTGCTTTGATGATAAAGAAAGCCTATGCTTCTTAGCTGTAGCAGGACTTTGCTCTGTAGATTCAGATTGAATTTCACTTCTTGGGCGTTTTAGCTGGCTAGCTGAAGATGGGCCTACATCAGAAGTTGGCTCAACTTGTTTATCAATAACTGCCTCTGTTGTTACAGCGTGTGTAGCTATTTGGTATGGGTTCATTCCATCCCCCAAGTCAGGTAAGTCATCAAGGTCTAAATCATCTAGTTGAATTCCCACGCAGCCATCAGCACTGCTCTCACTTTTGCTGTCACTTATGTTTTTAACCTGATCTTCCATTCCATACGCATAATAATCGTCGTCATTCATAGTATTGTTATCTTCTTCAGAGTCAATCTGAGAGGCATCATCATTATCACTTTTGACCACATTAATTTTATCACCATCTGAGTCTATCTGAGTTGCATTAAAATAATTTTCGTCATTATCTTCATCAGGCAAATCATGCTCAGTTACATCAATTTGTGTAGCAGCACTATACGGATCATCATCTTCATAATCACTTGTATTTTGAACTTGAGTAGCCGTAACGTTTTTGCCACCAATAGCAAGTTTACTGAAAGTCTGTTTACCTGGCTTAGAGGCATCACTTTCTCTTTGGTTCTCATCTGAAGAAAGCACATGGTCATCCATCTGTTTTCGGGCATTATATGCTTTTTTAACATATTTTTTTCTGGGTGCATTGGTGATCCGATCACTTTGCTTTGAGGCCGCACTTCCCCTTCTGTCCTCATCAGGAGCAGAAACAAGATCATCCATAAGCGTCGGTGTTTTATATGCCTTTTTAAGATCTCGTTTTCTCGAGTCAAAACCAGTTAAAATATTGTCAGATGCATCAAGATTTTTGTTAATCTGAGTTGCAATTTTATAAGCATTGTTCTCTTTCAATGAATCGCTTTTTATCTGACTGCAATATTTGTCTGCTTTGAAATTATGTTCATCCGTATCAGTAAAAGGTCTCAATCTATGTGAATACTTTTTGCCCTTCCAAGATGAATCAACTTGTGTTTGCACATTTACATTGTCAACAGCATAATTATCCTTACCACTTAATGTTTCAGGGATGACCTGAGTAGTTTCACTATATAAATCCTTATTTTCTTCATCAGAAAAGCTGGAGAATGAGATTTCTATGTTCCCAGACAAAGATCTTCGTTTAGATTCTACTTGTGTACACTGTATATATTCAGCTTCTTGTGGATCATCAAATTCAAAATCAGACAGTTCTGTATCTGACAGTTTATGTTCTGGGGTGCCTGACATCTTATTCTTATTTTCTTCTTCCTGTACCATTTCCTTCCTCTGGGAAAGATCATTGATATGATCAATATTTTGGTTGGTAAGAGTGCAAGCCATTTCGCCAGAATTACCGTTTTTATCAGATTTATTCTCAGCAGTAGTTCTATTTAATTCATTTATATCAACTCCAGTTATTTCCTCTTCATCGCAATTTTTGATAGTATCTGATTGAAAGAAAAGTTCAAAATGTTCATAATTAGGCATGTCTAGGCACGGCTCTTCATTTTTTAGCTCATTCTCGACAGCCTCACTTTCTTTTGAATCTTGTGACAAAAAGATATCCTCATCTGAAGAAATATTTGATTCACTATCATTATCAGTAATCCAGTCATCTGGATCAAAATCATTTCCCTTATCAGACCAGTCATCAGAAAAGTTTTCGGAGTCATCCACATTTTCACCATGAGTTTTCCTAGTTTGTGAGTCTCCATTAAGGCCGTCTTTCTCCTGCTTCACTTTAACAACAAAGCCTTGTGACTCTTTAGCATTATTTGTGCTTCTCGTTCCATTTTCTGATTCTTCATCACTGGACACTAAGTTAATCACAGGATGTGAAATGGACATTATAAGGTCATCATCGCTGTCGATCAGAAAGATAGTATCAGGCTCTTGTGTGTAACCGAATTTTAACCAAACTGGCTCGTCTTTTACTTCAATATCAATCGGGCCTGCTGCAACTTTATGCATGTTCTGATCAGTTTCTGGAGTGTTATTCCCAGCATAGAACTTCTTCACATTATCATTGATGATTCTTATTGGATAACCTGCAATACCTTGCTCCAAAGGGTTGCCATCATAATTGTGGTTTGGTCGTTCATCATTCTGTGTTTGTAATTCCGTTTTTGATGTATCAGCACTAGACTGTTTAACTTTAATGTCATCTTTAGATGTTTGAATGTTTTCTATGTCTTTGTTAAAAGGTTTTTCTATATCAGTAAAGAGATCTTGAGATTGACTGAAATCTTCATCATCAGGCAAAGGCTTTACAAGATTTAGTATCGGAACGTTGTCCTCAATGTCACCCTCATCTCCTGACTCATCCAGTAGAATTGATGAAGAGTCTCTCATTTTAGCATTTCGGTTTAAATCACACTGCAATTCTTCATCTTTCATTTCAAAATGCTCACAATGAGCATTTTCCAAAGCACCCAGTACTGTCTCATCCTGTTCTACGTTATTATATTCCAAGCCCATTTCAACGCTGGAATCAATATCTGTTTCAGCATAGCCAGCATCATCGCTTGTTTCAGAAATTGTGGTTGCATTTGAATCAACCCTGTTTAGTTGTGGCTTTGTGATTATTACATCAGCATCACTATTTCGAAAATTGTCCGCCATATTGATTGTTTTAATTGTATCCTCCAAATGTATTGCATCATTAGAAATCGATGGCAATGAAACAAGATTTGTTTCAGACAAAGTTTCGCTTGTTTTATTTGTTTTTGTCTTTCTGCCTTGCATATCAAAAGTGTCATTATTTGCTATTATTTGAATGCAAACTTTTAACGTAGACGCATCATTTAAACCAGTTTTACCACTGTTAGCTGGAGCAGTGGCACTTTCATTTTCTGCGGTGATAGAAACAGCAGTGTAACATTGAAGACTTACATTTCCATTTTGATACACATCAACTGTTGTTTTTGGTTCTGTAAAGTCAATTTCTGACCCAGTAAACACAGGAATTTCAGGTGGATTTATAAAAGATATTTCTGAACTTGTTGAAACATGTTTACTGGACTTACTTTTAGCATCCACTGAGACATTAACCTCGTCAGAATGATCACTTTCTTCAACTATATTCATTTCATTATTTTTGTCACTTTCTTTGTGTTCAACAAATGTATGAGCAGATATTTGTGTGTGCATTACATTATTTTCGTCCTTCTGTTTTATTGTGTGCCCTTTCTGACTGTTTAAATAAGCCGTATTGTTGACATTTTGTACAGAGAGTATTTGTTCCTGCTTTGAATTTGAAATACATTTCTTTAAGAAAGACAGTTTGTCTTGAAACTGTTTATTGGCTTTTAAGTCATCAAACTTAACTATTAATTTCTTAGCTAAATCAGACATATTTTCAGTTTTAACCTCAACCTCAGATTTTGAAATACGCCTGTTCAATTGTTTGGACAATGTTGATGTTTTCAAATCAAAGTCATTTAAACTTAAACCACTGTCATTGCTACGTGTGTCTGAATGTTATTCTGCCATGGTTTGTGGTCTCTGTGGACAGAATCATGGCCTGTTGCACATTTTTTTCAACATCTGGTAGCTTTATGCTTAGCTTGGCTTGCTTCAGCAAACGTCCCTGAAAATAAATGAGTACCATACATATAAATCACACAAATTGCATCTTTATTAAAGCACTTAAATGTACAGGAATGGTTTCATTTGTTTCTTTGTGTACTTGGATTTTACTGGAATCCTATGTTGGGGAAGAATGGTCTTAGAAAGGATTTCGTTACCAATACCAACACAGGTAATAAGGATGGGCCAGATCTGAAACCAGCAATCCTCAGATGTATACTTTTGTGCTCTACCAACTGTGCCAGACATCCCATTTAACACATTCCCCCTTCAATACCTATTTTGACGCATTTGTAGTCCCTTAGAAAGTTAAGTTTAATTCAATACCTTTCTCACTAGGTTCAAGTTTTAAAGGCTTCATGTCCAACCCTTATAAACTGATGAGCAGCAAACAGCATAAAACATGAACAGACTGCAAACTACTCTCAGGCTGTTCTGGTTGTATGCTGTTTGTACATAGCCATTTTCTTTTTGCTTCTGAGAGGGAAAGGGTTAATAAATGGTTTCACTTTAATTTCAGCATTCAGTTCTGTAGTGTCATGATGTCAACAAAACAAGAGGGCTGTGATGGAGTTCAAGGCACACCAATCGCTGAAGACTTAATCTGCTGACTAAGCTTTGGTCTTGACATAGTCAAGATAAACCTTTTGACCATGTTTTTTTCATGATTAAATCAGCATGTAGCTTCTAGAACACGAACAAGGTTTTTCTAAGATTTCACCTAATGACCTAGTAGTTGGACATACTTGACAAAGGTACAAACTCAACCTAGGTATTGTCAAAATAAACATTCTAACTGAGTTCCATCAACAGTGAGTAATACATGTGGCTTTCAGAAAGGTTACAGAGATTTGTGAATTTTAATTGGTGGCCTAAATTTTGGCTACACATGAACCACATTCAAACATGTCCTATATATTGTTAAGATAACAAGTTTAACAACAATTTTATCATAAATAAGACCTCTTCAGTGGTAATAAGCTAATAATATCCAAAACAAGTTTTTTTTAAAGATTTTACCTGTTGACCTTGTTTTTGAGACATTGTCAAAATGAACATCCTGGCCTAAATTCATCAGTGAGTCAGTATTGAGTCATAAATGCAACTTGTAGAGTTGTAAAAAGGTAAAGGTAAATCCCCAACCCGTTGGCGGCAAATGAAACAATGATTTGCCTACTAGTTTAAGAATGAATCAATATAGCTTTTATGACCTTGGTAGAGGGACACCTCAGGATAATTTCTGTGAAAACTTTGAATTTTGAGTCTAGAAATTCGCCATTACTTCATTAGAAGTTTTATGATATATTCATTTGAATTGAAGGAATCCCTTAAAGGATCACAACATGAACATTGTTGCCAAGTCTACTCAAAGTCCAACACGTTGTTCCAGGGAAGAGGTTATTTTAAGGAAAATATTGACGTGGGACAACCAATGAAATGATGAATGAAGATGTTGACAAGAGTCAAGAGTTACATTTTAGTACTTCTTGCACAAGATTTATTTCAGTATATAAAATACATATGGCATGGTACACAACATAATTAAAAATTACTGCATAACACGAAATACAAATATCAAGTGAGCTAAAACAATTAATTGTATACAGTTTTTACACAATATATCAAAGGTTGTAGGCTTGAAACATTTTTTAAACTAAGATGGATAACTGGGCATCAAAAGAGGCAAACGTACAAGACATGTTTGTTGCCTTTCTTTTATATCAGATTAAGCAAGCCAGGTATCGATTTTGCGATTAATAAGTCACCTTCAAAAGATTACAAAAAGATATGTCGTGTAACATCTGAGTAAATGAAGGCACCAAGAAAATGCAGATACCCTCATAAAACAGGTTATGACAGAGAATTTTCGATTTAAGCCCGGTACCTTATGGTACCTAAAACTGACCTAACGGACAGTTGAGCATTACGGTCAATTGAAGACAATGGGCAGTCTGGATTCCCCCCCCCCCCCCCCGACGAAAATCACTCTATAATACATTTGAGAATAACGGTCAATTGTCAAAATGGCAAACGGTCAGTATAATTCAAATCGCAAGGAATGTTTGAACTGAAAACAACGGTCACGCGTCAGTCGTTTCGAGTTGCGAAAATTAAAAACGCAAACAAAACAGGTGAACGTAACAGAAAGAATGTGTATTAGAAGCTATTAGTGGCTGCATTCATAACGACTAAGCATGAGCGCGTGACAAAGTCAGTAGATCTTTATCGCTGATAAGGTGTTAAAAACAACACTAAGCTGGCAAGTGTTGTTATAAGAAATCGATAAAAGGATTAGTGATGGTCTGATCAGGAAAAATACACATTGAATTGCAACTTTTATATGAACTAAATATTGTTTAACACGATTTTGGCGTCTTTTTCTTTGAATTATAACGATACAGGGCGACTTCGATCGCAAACCATAGTTTCCATGGTCTGACTAAACTGAGATCGAATTCACTTTGGTTCGACTAATCTGGTCACATTGGATGAACTAGACAAAAAACGGCCATTCCTCTGGTTCAAAGATGGCGGCAAATGGTAAGATGTGTGAACGCTATTTTTATTTTCGTTGGAATTTGTTCATATACTTGCATCCCGAGATAATTAAGCTGTCCATATTTCTTTATCGATGTTTTTATGCTATATACATGTAATATAAATAAATATTTGGTGACAAAATGCCTTATTTAAGTGGATTAATCTGTTTATGTACAGCACCTATATTGTTTCTAAGCACGAACTCGGAAGCGTTAGAAATAAAGTTATGAAATAAACTCAAATGTACACTCAAAAGAATTATTGACTATTCGCTTATGCTTTGACAGCGTTTGCAGAAGCTGGCTATAGCTATCAAAACTTATTAGCCAGGGCACTTAATTATCATGATATGAAATATAATTGTTCAGTATAGTATATAACGGTTACCTCAATTTAAAACCAATGTTGTTGTTTGTTTAATGTACGTAATATATATGCTTGATTTGATATTTTGTCGGTCCATTAAGACAATCTTTCTTTTTAGCTCAAGGCGTGCCATCCCAACAGTTGCACGTTTGAATGTTCAGCATGTTCGAAAAGCATGCTCTACACATATTTACGGTCATCAGCCCCACCAGATTCTAGTCTGTCTTGTTTGTCGCAAGGACGTAATTACACACCTGGTCACCTGTCAGGAAGTAGAGAGAATACATCTGACTTAGAGTATGCATACTACCCTGTTTTATAAGATTTTAGTTGATCACACAATAAATGTTTGTATTTAAAGAAGATACTATGTGCTTCCTTGGTTATATAATTGATTAATATTTTTTATGAAAATCAGAGGATATCCGATAGCGTTTTTTTCCTGGAGTATTCACATAACTAAAAGTGATTGGTCGTGAACTTATTTCAACACCAATCTCTAGTAGTACAGTTACTGTCAGTTACTGACTTACAGTTACTAATGTGTCAGTTACTACACATGCATCCCATGCTTGCATGTCCAGGATTTGAAATGAGTACATGGAGATCAACAGTAAAATTCCCTCCACCTGAAGTTCCTTGTTGATCCAGCTTTTCCAAATCTATGGCCTTTACAATAACCCACCATCCATCGTCCGCAACTGTGGAGCTGCTAGTATCCAAGAGGTCAGAAATCAATGGCAAGCAAGCCGGAAACATTTTTTAGATTATCTCATAGAAATTGGTACATTGTGTATGTTGTTTAAACTTACATAACATCATTATGAAATTAAAACTTGTCAAAGCTGAAATTAATGATAACTGACTATGCATTTGTTATATATTTTATGAATTTGGCAGCATGGTTTTATAGGATATATTTAACCCTGGCTATTGGTTTTGTACTGTCAGTAGATGACCTTATTATTTGAAATATTGCTTGAATTTATTTGTGTCAGTCACTGAGTGTGGAGGCGTGACCAAATGTGTTCCCTTATGGTACTGTTGTCATAATGTAATACTTGTGCTAATACATACTTACTAATTGTATACAATTTATTAAATGTTAATACGTGAACTGCTTATAAACAAAGCGCTGAAATATCAGCGTAAAAATACTCGTGAACTTCAAGTGACATGAGATGCCTTGAAATTGTTTTTTTAGTTTTAAGTGTGTAAGTTATATTTTTTTATTGGAGACATGTGATGAACTATGGCGATTCAATAGTTTTGTCATTACAAAAGAGGATACAAAGTATGTGATTATAGGTCACTCCAAACCAGAATAATTGGTGAAAACAATATCCTTCAAATAACTGCATAAACATTGGGATATGCATTTTCTAGATTTTTCATCACGAGTCAATAACATGAACAGGAATTGTTAACTGTTTTAGGTATTATCTGTCAAAGTTGAGTGCGAGCTGCACATCATAATTATGATATTGGGTCTTTTTTCATGAACTATGAAATCTTAGCACGATGCTCTATAATCTGTAGATAAGTTAACCTTTTCCATTGTTTATCAGTCTATTAACAATTATTTATTGAAATAGTCTTACATATAGATGATACAAGTGTTGTTTATTCATAGAGAAATAACTGATGGAACTTGAAAATAATTTGATATGGAAAAATTTGATTATAAAGAACCTTGATTTTGAATTTTATTATAGTTTTGTTCCGTTAATATAGAGTATTATGTTCTGCGTTCATTATGTTATGGATTTTGTTGTTGTTCTGGTTTCAAATACATAAATAAATCACATGAAGAAAAGAGAATCTAGTAGTTAAAATTTTATTTATTATTACATAATTCTATAACACGGCAAAACATAATTGCAAGAATGTTGAGTGAACACATTTATTCAAATAAAAGTTTCGTTCAACCCAATACAATAAAATATGCATCATTTAAAATGGACAAATAATAAATTATTACATATAACTGTATCATGAATCACAAGTTATAGAGCATTTAGACGGCTATACTCTTATAAGTTGAGCCTTGCTCTGTGAAAATAGGGTTTAATGCATCTGCGTAAATTGTTTTACCAGATTGCCTGTTCAGTCCACACTAATCAGGGAGACACTTTCCGCTTTTATCGTATTTTTCTTTGAGCGAAAAGTTAGTAAAGGCACATGATAAGCCTGTGCGGACTACACAGCCTAACACTATGTACATGCATTAAAACCCCTTTTTACAGAGCGATACTCAAGTATTTATTAAATGATTTATTAAGTCTTCTTACATTATAATATGTTTTCAAGAAAAACTAAGTCAGCACTCAGTAAAACATGTTTATTTGATAGAAAACGCAGGAAAATGAGTTGTACTTGAAGTAAAATTATTCAGGAAATGAACATGAGGTTCCAAGCTTAACTAAATAGCACTGTCATTTCAAGCAATATATCGAATAAATGTCTTGCTACTCGATAGTGTGCACGAAAATCGTCGATATGTTTTTCGTATACGCATGTAATTTGGTACTGTATGATATTCTTGTTTTGAGAGAGTATACCCAAAATAGTTAGTATACTGTAACCTTTAATAACCTAATCAAACTAAAGCACATTCGATCATTTATCCTACCAGACATGCGTATAACAACTTCCGTTTCCAGACTAAAGTTCGCGATCGAAGTCGCCCACAGTTATACCACGGTTTATGACAGCGAATTCGCTTTTATATTCGGTCGGACGTGACGTAAATTACATTTGACAATCTTTACTTAAACATACATCCTTATAAATGTAATATGAACTCTGAGATTTACTGGATGAACGAGATGCATGTGTTAACAACAATTCTATTGTTTATAAAGTCATAGATTCATTTTAAAAATAGTTATGAAATTTAATCAATTTAGAAGACATTTTCTGTACTATTTATTATAAATAATTAATGTTATTATGCTTAGGGCTTAGTTATCGGCAATGAGCCTTTGTTTTACACTGTGTGCGAACGAATGGGTGGGGTGACGACGTGGCAATACTACCAACTGACCAACCATCTAAAAAGTATGGTGTACTGACTGGTCCAAAAATATTCTAAACCGTCCCGAACGGTTTATAAACTGTCCCGGACAGTAGGAAAGTTTTGGACCGTTTGCGCGCCGTTTGCGCGCATAAACCTTCCGGGACGGTTTAAACTGTCCGATACGGTATTATTACTGGAGTAACGACGCTATTTTTCTCGGACAAAACATGCATTTCAAAATATTCAATCAATCATTGCTGCCAAACACGTCAGAGTTAAATATGAATATTTTAAGAACTCGAAATAAATGTATTTGCCAACAAAGTATTTCTGATATATGTAACGAATTTCATCTTTTACAGTGAATTTTTGATACATAAAAGGAAGCAGCTTTAAAACCGAACAGGTTTAATAGACTGAATAATACTTTTTCAAGTAAGCAATTGACAAAAATACCACAAGCAAAGCCGGAGATTGAAAATGTTCTAAATTATTTACAGGAATACTGTTTTTTTTATTGACCCCTCTTCAAAACCTATGCCGAACTATAATTTACGCCAGGAAACCGTTTCCTAAACTGTATCGGACGGTTTGTTATTCACAAAATAAATCGCCCGGTACGGTTAACAGACGCACGAGCGGTTCAAAATTATGTAACTGTCCGATACAGTTTAATTAACATTCCAAGACGGTTTAGAATAGTTTTGGACCAGTTCGTACAACATAAAAAAGTGGTGATCAAAGAATAGCGGTCTCTCGTCAACAGCGGTCACTTTTGCCATTTCCCTTGACGACCGCTATTCTCAGTTTTGACTGTACAAAGCCCTCAGCCTTGCTGTTTAACAAGAGACGTGTTTGTCAGAAATACAATGCCCCCTACTGCGTCGCTTTGAAGCCATATTTTTGGCATTTGATCTTGAAGGATGACCTTGACCTTTCACCACATGCATGCAAAATATCAAGTTGCTATCTTCAATAACGCAAAAGTTATGGGCAATGTTAAAGTTTTCAGACGGACGGACAGACTGACTGACGGACAGTTCAACTGCTATGTGCCACCCTTCCGGGGGCATAATACAAACAAGTTATTGTCACAAGTCTAAATACCATATGATATCCTTGGTGTGGCCAGTTTTGAGGGTGGAAACAACAATGTAGGACACTATTCAAAACAGTCAAAACTAGTCAAAACAGCTGTGGTTTGTTTTATTGATATGTCGTATGTCTAAAACACATGCATGTTGAGGAAACTCAACATTACATGTATTACACTATCATGATTTATTTTAATAAACTTCACTTGTTTGGGCTATCACAGCTCACTTTGATAACATCGTCATATACGTAGCTATAGTTTATTTATCTACATAAAATGGAAAATTAGTTTATTCCTTGTTGTATTTACCTTTGTTCGAAAAACAAAGAAGGCGCTCACACGGATATGTTCTCAAAAAATATGGAAAATAATATAAGGCAAATTATTTAAGTATTTACCTTCGAAAATACCAATGTGAATAGCTTTCTTCCAGGTATTGTTATACTAATTAAATATTGACACACGTGTAACTGTATTTAAGAGCAATGTAAAACAAATAAACTATCATGCTTAAAAAATAATTACATGCCCAAATAAACATATAAACATTTGGTAGAATTGATTCTACCAGTGTTGTTATGAACATATTAATCAGTTATCAAATATCAAACATCATTGAAAACATGTTTAAATCCTCTTATGGGGAAATATATGATCGTCAACCGACAAAATCACATTAATTAGCAGTTATATATTCACTTAATCACAATAAGATGTAACATAACACTTCATCTCACATCTCACTGCTTTACACGAAAACATCTCTTTCTATGAATAACTATTTCTTTTAAATAATAATAGAGCATTAATCACCATATTATTGCATTTATTTTACTTACATTCAAATCACAGTTAATTTTATAAGAAAATGTGAAAAAAACAAGAACTGTAGCAAGATTTTAATTGATCTTATAGTACAACCTGAGAACAGCGGTCAGGCAAAGGAAATGACCAAAGTGGCCGTTTTCCACAGGTGACCGTTGTTTTCGGATCACAATTGTTAGATGGTTGGTCAGTTTGTAGTATTTCTACGTCGTTACCCACCCAGTCTTTTGCATATAGTGTGAAACAAAGGCTCATTGCCGATAACGAAGCAAAATTAAATAATTAAATTACATTGAATTATACAGAATAATATCTTATAAATTGATTTAATTTCATATTTTTAAACAAAATCAATTTTTTATGAACGCTAGTATAATTGTTTACTCATGCATCTCGTTCATTCGTAAATAAAGCTTGTCACGTGCCATTGACGTCACGACCGAACAAGTCTAAAAGCGGATTTGCTGTCATAAACCGATAGTACGTTCATCCAATGAATGCGACAGTTCGTATTTCATTCATTTGAATGTATTTAAAAAAAATGATTGACGCGTGTCATTGACGTCACGTCCGAACAGTTATAAATGCAGATTCGCTGTCATAAACCGACAGTACAGTATAACCGTATCGTTCCAATTCAACGAAAAGGAAGCAAACATCTTGTTAACAATATTTAGTTTGTTATAAAAGTTGCAATTCAGCGTGCATTTTTCCTGAATAGCCGATTACTAATTCTTTTATTGCCTTCTTATAATAACTTTCGCTAGCTAAGAGTTGTTTTTAACACCTTATCAGCTATAAAGATTTATTGACTTCGTCACGCGCTCATGCTTTGTCGTTGATAATGCAGCCGATAATTGCTACTTAAACACATTTTCATTGTTACGTGCACCTGTTTCGTTTTTGTTCTTGATTTTTGCGACTCGAAACGACTGAAGCGTGAACGTTAATTTCAGTTCAAACATGACTTTCGTTCATATAACTATCACAGGCAATAACCGCTACAAGATGATTTACCGCAAAATAGACGGACAAATGATTGTTTTTTTTATTTTCGCGACTCGAAAACGACTGTCGCGTGACCGTTGTTTTAAATTCAAACATGAATTTCCGAGTGGAATATAGTGGCCGTTGGCCGTAATGGACAGATGACCGTTACTCTCAATGTTAATAGAGAGTGATTTTCGTCGGGGGAAATAAAGACTGACCGTTGTCTGCATGTGCCCGTTATTCTCAGGTGACCGTTAGGTCAGATTCGACTGACTGTATTTTTGTTTGGATTGTATTTCATTCACTCGCATCATTGGTTTCATTTATAGCATTTTTTGAAAATATTCTTGATCTTTATCATTCCTTTTTCTATTAGTATGTATTTTTTACTTTATCACTAGTTTCAAAATATATTCCAAATTAAACAGTTTTTTTCCTTTTCCACATAATTGTTGTTCTTTCCTTAGTCTTAGCCTAACATGTAACGGTTGTTACCTAATTACAGGTCAAAATTCAACTGGTCCTAAAATCCTTAAAAACTGAGAATTTCTGAAGAACATGGTGTCTGTAATTTTTTTAGAGATATAATGCATTGACATGTTGTCTGATTTAACTTAAGAGATGGCTTAGAAATGAAAACATAACCACTAGCTTTGAACTAATTAATAAAGCCAATTAATCCAAGTTTTCAAGACTATCATGGGGTCTGCTAAATTTCTGGTGAATTACTCGCATTTCGCTTCGCGACAAGACCTTAACACATGGCAGAGAAATACTTTTAAAAAGGTACCAGTATGGTCAGATTGAAAAAATAAGCATCAATTTCAATCAAAAAGAAGATTGTCATTTTTCTTCAAAAGTTACCAAAATGCAATAAAAAATACAACCTTTCCTAAGAGTTACCATAAACTAGACTCATATACACATACAGGTTATTTTATGAGATCCTTTTTGAATAATTCTCCTCAAATTTGAAATTTCTTCATTTTAAAATGAGAAAAATGTGTAGGATTTTGACTGTAAAGTTGCAGCGAAACCCTTTAAAACCGGACTCTACCGGGACCAGGGGAAAATTCTGTTAAAGAGGAGATTCCAGTTTAGAGGGGAAATCAACTTTCCAATATTTAGAGGGTCATTATCATATACATAGCCTAAAGCGGACAAACACATTACTTCAACCTTGTTATTGAGTTTATTAACAACAATCAACCATTTTAATTGTATAACACAACAAAGTACTTTGTCATCTGTCGATACAAAATCAATATCTTTACTTATGTTTTATATATTTTTTAAACATAAATTATTTATCATCTAGATTAATCAAAGCACTGAAGGCACTGAAGTTGTTTGCTATTGTTTAATCTTAGACGCAACTCCGTTTTCTAAATTATGTCTTAGCTTTTTATGCCCCCGGTAGGGTGACATATAGCAGTTGAACTGTCAGTCCGTCTGTCTGTCTGTCAGTCTGTGTGTCCGTCCGAAAACTTTAACGTTGGCCATAACTTTTGCAATATTGAAGTGATATATGGCATGCATGTGTATCTCATGGAGCTGCACATTTTGAGTTTTGAAAGGTCAAGGTCATCCTTCAAGGTCAAAGGTCAAAAAAACAAATCGAAGGGAAGTAATAAGCTTCAAAGGAAGATATTTATATGTACCTGCCAAATGATAAAAAAAATAAAAAATAAATCAAAGCGGCGCAGTAGGGGGCATTGTGTTTCTGACAAACACATCTCTTGTTATATCGTTAGTTTGAAATGAACACAACCCATTCAAATTTATAAAGAGTGTGTCTGAAAGCACAGGTCGAGATGTTTTTTAAATCATTAATAAAAAGACAATTTAAGCTTCATTTTTAGGTTATTTTACATTAACTTCTTCATTTCTACACCAATTTACTTCAAATTGATACTGAACCTCTCTATGACAATACGGTCGATCTCAACTATGCATGGCCCCATTACCAACCCTGGGGCGCCCCGCCCACTTAGACCACACCCACCCAAAATTGCCTTTTACTATAAT
Organism: Dreissena polymorpha; assembly: GCF_020536995.1. NCBI lineage: Eukaryota > Metazoa > Mollusca > Bivalvia > Myida > Dreissenidae > Dreissena > Dreissena polymorpha. The sequence goes on along the minus strand of NC_068366.1, from coordinate 57,511,718 downwards.
TTCTTCATTTCTACACAGATTCACTTTAAATTGATACTGAACCTCTCTTATGACAATACGGTCAATCTCAACTATGCATGGCCCCATTACCAACCCTGGGGCGCCCCGCCCACATAGGCCACACCCACCCAAAATTGCCTTTTACTATAATTTCTTCATATCAACACCGATTAACTACTAATTGATACTGAACTTCTCTTATGACAATACGGTCAATCTCAACTATGCATGGCCCCATTACCAACCCTGGGGCGCCCCGCCCACGTAGGCCACACCCACCCAAAATTGCATTTTACTATAACATCTTCATTTCTACACCGATTCACTTCTAATTAATACTGAACTTCTCTTATGACAATACGGTCAATCTCAACTATGCATGGCCCCATTTCCAACCCTGGGGCGCCCCTGGGTCAAACATGCGGCGTGGGGATACGCGTCGGCCTCTGCCGCGCAATTTCTAGTTTTACTATATAAATATAAGGAAAATGACCCCCCTTGAGGTCATGTATTTTTACCGATCCGAACCATTTTCGAACTCAACCGTCATATCCCAAAAACACATGTTCTGACCAAATTTTATGAAGATTGGACCAAAAATGTGACTTCTAGAGTGTACACATGTTTTCACTTTATACATATAAAGAAAACTGACCCGCCCCCTGGCGGCCATTTTTTCACCGATCTGGACCATTTTCGAACATGTCCGAGATATCAAAACCAATGTTTTGACGAAGTTTCATGATGATTGGGCAAAAATTGTGACTTCTAGAGTGTTCACAAGGTTTCTCTATAGCCATATAAGGAATACTGCGCCGCCCCCCTGGCGGCCATGTTTTTCAACGGACCGGAACCATTTTTCAACTCAACCAACATACCATTTAGACAAACGTTTTGACAAAGTAACATGAAGATTGGGCATCAATTGTGACTTTTACAGTGTTCACAATGTTTTTCTTTTTTTGACCTAGTGACCTAGTTTTTCGAAATCAGTCGAGGTATCAATGGGACAAATGTTCTGACCAAGTTTCATGAAGATCGGACAATAAATGTGGCCTCTAGAGTGTTCACAAGGCAAAATGTTGACGACGCACAACGGACGACGGACAAAAGGCGATCACAAAAGCTCACCATGAGCACGTTGTTCTCAGGTGAGCTAAAAAGCGTCTAGTGTAAAAATCATGCCATGTGCGAAAAAATTGAGCAGCATGCCGTTTCGTTTTTTAAAATTCTCTTTTTATAGACTTTTCCCCTATACGGGTTTGTAGCAAAAAAACTCGAAGGATTTTTTTATTCGTTGCACCGGCGAAATACAAACCAACTTACCTCGGAGAGAGATTTCCGAATTAAGTGGCATCCGGGTCGTGAGGTAAAAACAAAAGCTTTTACAGATCTTGTATCTCCCCCAGACGGCGGTTTCGTTGGAAGCGAGGATGAGATCGTCAAAAAAAGATTCTGAGAGAGCCGGATTAAGGTAATTCGTGTCACCGTACGATAAATACCATGGGTGTCGCACAGTAAATGCGCGGTTTGCGTGGTAACACGCGGTGCGCATCTACTATTCCCTTTTCATCAAGCGCCTGTATTGCCCGATCAATAAGGGAATTGCCAGATACGTGCCGAAAGTGTTTCACGATCGTCACGGGGACAAGTTGCTTTATAGCGCCTCATTTCGTATTGACTTGCAACCTCGCCCTAGACCGTTACGCACACACTGGCCAGGACTCCTTTCCGACTATCAACCTCAGCGGTCCAAAATAAAGAATAACGGAGAAAACGGTCAGTATTATGTCGAACCTCATCGCCTCGCCCAAACGAGTCCGCCGTTCAAAAACAGGGAACAAAATCGGAAAAGCTTAGGTGGTAAAACAAGTGCATTTATCAATGCTCCCTACTGCGCCGCTTTGAAGCCATATATTTTACCTTTGAACTTGAGGGATGACCTTGACCTTTCATCACTCAAAATGTGCAGTTCCATGAGATGCACATGCAGGCCAAATATCAAGTTGCTATCTTCAATAGTGCAAAAGTTATTGCAAAAGTTTAACTAGGGTTAAAGTTTGTGACAGACACATACAATGACAGACAAACACATACAATGACAGGCAGACAGGCCAAAAACAATATACCCCCGATCATTCAATCCGGGGGCATAAAAGAAAAACAGGCACGCTAACCTAAAGTGTCCACGCAACCTTTTTTCCGCGACAAAGCTCGTGCGCCGGTGCGAACCGTATTGAATTCCCCTTTTTTGCGATACTTGCGGTATACGTTTATGAAACCGCCTTCTCGCCGAGGTCTCGCTTCCCCCCCCCCCCCCGCCCTCCCCCGCCCCCGTGAAAAATCTTAAAATTGAATGGTCGAATACCAATGTCACTATTTTTAATATTAAACTTAATTTTTATGAAAAAACGTGATGCATGTTTCCCCTTTAAAAAAGATAATAACTAGAATGACTCATGTGACCAAAATGTTATCATTTTATATAGCCGCAGCGTTCCAAAATTGGTCACTGTGACCAAATATTGGTCACCGTGTGACTGAAAACGGCTACAATAACGGCTGTGACCAATTATGGAACGCTCGAATGCTTAACACATATAAATCATAAAATAGACTTTCAATGACTGAACAATTTGAAACAGACTATTGAACTTAAAATTAACCTAACGTATGCTAAAAATAGTTCAGCTGTCTTATCTGATGCTTAAATATAGAAAATATAGTTTATGTAAACACCGGGCATAGTGCCGTTTCCTATTTGTGAAACCTGACGTTTAACTGACCCAGCACTCACTCTGTAATTGTAACTGAAAAATGATCCTTTCTTGTAAGAAAAACTGTAAACAACTAGTCTAGAGTCTAAAAACAGTAGAGAAGTATGGTTGACTAGAAATGACAAATATAAATTTGATTGAAACTTTTTGTAACAGTGTAAAACATTACTTTAACAAACACACACACACATATATATATTTATACAAATTAAAGTGATTTTATTAAAATGTTTTCAATATTTCTGTATCTCTCATATATATTTTTTAATTATAATTTCTGGCCCACCATACTTTTTCAAGTGTACTATATTTTGACTCGAGTTGTTTACATGTTTTTCTTGCACAAAAGTGTCCTTTTTTCAGTGTTTCTATTGTGTTATATTTAATAATACTCTAGCATTATCATCTACGGTATTGTAGGTTCCCGCTGGTGTCAATGGATTTATGAACAAAATAAGAAAATACGGACTACAATGCCCAAACAGAAAGTGGTTTGTAAGGTTAAACATGAGATTATTTACTCTTTTTGAAAGATTTCATTAGAACTGGTTCATTTATCACTGAAGTATATGATGTTTTAATTGTGCACATTGTTCAAAACTTTATATAGAATGTTAATATAAGGAATTATTGTTTTACATTACCCCACCCACTTCTGACCATTTCAGAAAGTGATATGTCCTTAATAATGTAAATAATCGTTGCTTACCTTAGACTAGATTGTAAACCGACAGTAATCACGACCGTACTCTGCGTTTTCCGGTTTATCTGACGCTTTTAAGAAGCACAAAACCAATATCTATTATCTGTGGGTTTTTTGTCCGTAAAGCGATCGATGTCTTGAGATATACGCCCCAATCGCACATTCTCGGCCCTTTCCGTCAAACATCGGATAAGTCCGATTATGATAATCTGCGAGGGGTACCGAATGATATACGCCCGTCATTTAACTTCTCACTCTGGATCAGCAGACGATTTATTTCATAAATCAATCTCTGGGTTAATAGTCGCCATCTTTCGAACTACTTTCAAAAGTACAACAACAACAATAACAGTAGAAGACAATTTTAATTGCGAAAAGTTGAAAAATTGAGTACATGTGTCACGGTTGTTGAGTGGAATAGTATTATTTTCAACTGTGTACGAAGCATGTGAACTGGTAGTGGAATAACCGAATTGTTGGTGGAAATGGAATTTAGAAATATATCTAATAATTCATCATTTTTCATGTCATGATCGTGTAGAATTATCATCAGCATCATTTCTGTGGAACATTGCAATATTCAAAATACAAGTGTTTCATAGCTATGGTGCTTTTGACATAGTTCACTAACCATCAAGACTGAAATGATTCATGCACACAGGTAAAGTAAATAATTGGATTTGTGCAGAATGTTTATTTTTTACAAATTATTATTTAATTTAACCAATTTATTTTAGATAGATTGCACTGAAACTCATAGTCTAAAGCTTAGTAAGACACTTAAGCCAGTTTTCTGAGAAGAAACAATACTTGTTCAGAGTATAGCAGGCTCATGCGGACTCTGGTTTATTTATTTGGCCTCGGCCTTTAACCTGGGTCGCTTTGATTTCAGGTGTTTAGCCCCCATATCAACAAGGCTTTCTCGACCCTATATGTACTTATTCATATTGTTTAAAGATTTTGAGAACCCTCGCTCAGTGCCAGTGGGGATAAAACAGGGACCTTCTTATAGCTAGATGAATGCATCAAATATGCCAGCAACACTTTATAATCAATAACTTTATAATTGATGATTCTGTTCTTTTAACTACATTACTAATTTACCAAAACAATGTGATGTAACGTAACATAGATTAATACATAAATTAATTATGTATCCATATATAACATAAACATTATATTATATTTAATTACAGATAGACATTAGGTTGATTTCTTGCATGTAGAAACTGGTTCAAATTGCCGGGTCAGTTTATCAAGAGAAAGTAAACATGACCTATCCCTGCACTCATTGTACAGTTCAATAAGTCAACATGGTGAAAGATCAAAGATAATTTATATCTTAAGTCTGTATGTTTAACGAGGCATTTATTTGATGGAGTGACCAACACTGTTGACATAAGGGATTTAGGGTGATGCTTTGTTTGCATTTAAGACTTTATATTACCATGTTTGATAAGCGTGTAAAAACCTGAATATTAGTCTCTCAGTACAGTACATTAAGATAGTCAGTTAAGGAGACTTGGTTTGGGTTTCGAGGAGAACGGATCGGTAAAGATCCAATCATGTAGCTATCAGACTGTATTTGTATAACCAAAAATATTAAGTATGTTAGACATTAAATTGGACTAAAAACTGATACGTGGTGTTGTTGAATATTTTATCCTACATTATGCAGAGACATGCGTGACACGAGAAAATGGTAGTTAATGCAAATCTCGTCATCTTGGCAAAACGCGCATGACGAGATATCGAATGATATGCTACACACCGGTAATTAAAGAGTAATGAACATTGTTAGTAACTATGTGTCGTCCATGAACTATGAACGATTACGTGACAGTGAAACACATTTTTATGCTCCCAAAGGAGGGCATATAGTGATCGCACTGTCCGTCTGTCTATCCGTCACACTTTGCATTTAGGTTTCGAAAAAATGCTCATAACTTCTATGTCGCTTCAGATGTAACATTCATATTTGGTATGCATGTGTATATGGACAAGGCCTTCCCATACACACACAAATTTTGACCCCTTTGACCTTGAACTTAGGGTCGGCGTTTAGGTTTTGAAAAATGCTCATAACTTCTATCAAAGCGTTTATCGGGGGCGTATGTCATCCTACGGAGACAGCTCTTGTTTTTGCTACTGTCCTCTGCACAAACCATGATATATCTGCATATATGCATCCAACCAAATCAGTAAAACTATTTGTCACTTAATTACAGTAAACCTATTGCATGTTAACTTTTCAACAATATATATATATATATATATATATATATATATATATATATATATATATATATATATATATATATATATATATAATTATATATAACAGATCTTGAAAAAAACACACATCAAACTTCAAATTGTTTTAGTAAATTATAGGCTTTAATTGGTATTGTGACATTGACAACACTCATGCATGCAACTATACGATTATACAACTATGGAACACATTATTCATGAGAAATTCCAATACATCAACATCAGGGCTTTTTTTCCTTCTTTAGGACACGCCGAAAAACGGCCCTTTCCCCTCGGATTTTTTTTCCCCCTCAGCTGGTTAATTTTCCCCCAGACTTCATTTTTTTCCCCTTTAAAAAAAATGTGTTTTTTTAACTTTAAATACATAAGTTAACCTGATCCAGTGTAGAAAAAATAACATATTGCATAATTAAATTATCTGTTGCCTTGAATTTGTTTTAAAAACAGCAAAATATGTTAAATTGATAATTTAAGACTTTCCTTATTTTCCCCAAAATCTGGAATTTAGCGTGATTTTTTCCCCAAAATCCGGAATTTCGCGCAATTTTTTTCCCTCAAAAAAGGCCAGGCTCTTTCCCCTAAATCAGATAAAATCCCCTGAACATAACGTCTCAGATTTAAGGCAGATAATCTAGTGCTTTTTTGCTGCCATTTTTACTATTACACATTTTTTCATTTTATGTTATGTTGCATTGATCTTGTTTCTAAATTAACCAAGCAATCATGTTAAACTTTTGAAGAAAGATGTTGTCTGATAAATATTGAAAATATAATCACTACAACATGAACAAAATTCAGTTGAATACTGTGACCAAGGAAGATTTGCCAAAGAGCAATTCAGATCATGATTTAAATTAAATACAAGTAATATGAAAGTCTGCCTATTGGATCCCAGTTATGACTTATTTGTCAAATCTGCACATTAATTTGCCCTTGGCCATGTAGAATTGGGGACTAAATACCATCAAGTCATGTAAAAAGGAGCAGGGTATAGCACGCTGCTATTGGTCTCTTGAGCTTTCACATGAATTTTACGGGTAATTTTCATACAACAAATGATATTATACAGTGTAATGATAAAGCATTATGAGCACAAATTATATCTCTTACTAGTGGTGCAAAAATCAATTAAGTGTCACATTTCAAAAGAAAATTTATATAAAAAGGTATTATTAATTGTTAAAACGTTATAAAAGGTTATTTCAATTCACTAAAGCATTTAATTACAAGAACAAGTGCATTTTATGTCCATTACAATACATGTAACAGTATTGGCATTGTATTTATCTGCATTTGATGTGCATTTAATACACTTAAAAATGCAGACCAGGCACACTTCTAACAGAAACAAATGTATTTTTTTCTGCATTTTTCCAGCATTAATACTCTTCAAGTGTATTTTTTATCATCCCAAATACACTTTACCAGGAAAAAGGTATGTTAAAATGCATTTTTAGTTTGTTTTAAGTATATTTTCAAATGCATTAAGACACTCTTTTGCAAAAAATGTTGAACAAAAACTTGAAAATATTTAATATACTAAAGTGAAGTAATAATTAAAGTTTTGTATGAGCATCAAAAACAGTGTCAAATTCATACCAGTGCCTATTTAGTAGCAGTAGGCCTTATATGGTCTACTTGTGGTAGAAATAATGCATTTTGTATAATACAACATACATAAATTAAAAAATATAGCTGCCCATACAGTTCAATACAATGTTCAATTAACTACACTATGCAAAGTTGAAATATGACATCAAGCTTGGAATGATCTTTTCAATAATGTATAATATGCTGTTTTAATTTATAAGTGAAATAGACACTTGCATATAAAAACTGATTTTACATCAAAACTAAATGTTTAATTTGATTTTTAGCTCCACTGGCCAAAGGTCCTGTGTCCATCGTGCGTCCGTGCATTAACTTTTCCTTTAAACATCTTCTCCTAAACTACTGGTCCAATTCTGATGAAATTTCTTAGGAATGTTCCTGGGGTGAACCTCTTTCAAATTTGTTCAAATTATGCCCCTGGGGTCAAATTTGACTTTGCCCCGGGGGTCACAAAATTGAAAACTTGCTTATATAAGGCCTATTTTGTGAAAACTTTCAAAATCTCCCGTCCATAACCATTGGGCCAAGGGCTATCAAATTTGGTATGTAGAGACATCTAATAGTCCTCTACCAAATTTGTTCAAATTATGCCCCTGGGGTCAAATTTGACCCTGCCCCAGGGGTCACAAAATTGAACATATGCTTATATAGGGTATATTTTGTGAAAATTTTACAAATCTTCTCGTCCATAACCATTGGCCGAAACTACACCAGTTGTGGACATTAACTACATGCTTAAATGCAAGGTCGCTTTCCGCGGATTCCAGTGAATTACTGTGATTACTTGTAAAAATTGAATAAAATGTATTAGTTACCAAACCAATGTGTTGTCATGGCAATAAGCGGCCATTAAGGCCAAGATAATCGTGTAATCAACACGCACTATATGCCCGCCGAGCTCTTCTCTCGGAACTGCGATAGCACGATACTTCATGCCACAGAGCGCTCTGCAATAGCGCCGCTGAAAGGCGATAATATGATCGTTCCATAAGAACGAAATCAATAGGCTATAAAAGCCGCATTTTATGTACTTAGTCAATTTTTATGCTGACTGGCGTGTAACCTACAAATTTGGTATGTAGTGGCATCTTATAGTCCTCTACCAAGTTTTTTCAAATTATGCCCCTGGGATCAAGTTTGACCCTGCCCCGAGGGTCACAAAATTGAACATATGCTTATATAGTGCCTATTTTGTGAAAACTTCAAAAATCTTCTTGTCCATAACCATCCGGCCTAGGGCTATCAAATTTGGTATATAGTGACATCTAATAGTCCTCTACCAAATTTGTTCAAATTTAATCCCTAGGGTCAAATTTGACCCGGCCCCGGGGGTCACAAAATTGAACATATGCTTATATAATGCCTATTTTGTGAAAACTTTAAAAAAATCTTGTCCATAACCATTAGGCCTAGGGCTACACAATTTGGTATGTAGTGACATTGTATAGTCCTCTACTTAGTTTGTTCAAATTATGCCCCAGGGGTCAAATTTGACCCTGCCCCGGGGGCCACAAAATCAATTATATGCTTATATAGTGCCTATTTTGTGAAAATTTTAAAACTCTTCTTGTCCTTAACCATAAGGCATAGGGCTACCAAATTTGGTATGTAGTGACATGTAATAGTTCTCTACCAAGTTTGTTCAAATTATGCCCCTTGGGTCAAATTTGACCCTGCCCGGGGTCACAAAACTGAACATACGCTTATATGGGGCCTATTTTGTGCAAACTTTTAAAATCTTCTTGTTCTTAATTATAGAGCCTAGGGCTACTAAATTTGGTATGTAGTGACATCTAATAAACCTCTACCAAATTTGTTCAAATAATGCCTCTCTTACGGAGGAATCCGAGATAGCCGATGTATCACGATTGTTAACTTCTTCCTATTCCAGATTAGAAAAGAAAGAAAGAGCCGTGCGGGGCTGTTTTACTGTAGGTGGATGGTCCACGGCCGTCCACAAGCTCAAATGACCATATATGGAGAAAAAGGCGGGACCAAACCAAATAGGCTTGCAATGGGCATGCCCAAGCAAAACCGATTGTAAGCCATGTTGAATTGTTAGCGTGAAAAGAAATATATCCCGGTGTGACCCAAATTCGACGATATAACGGATACATAAAGCAATATTTAGCGAATAATAAAAAAACTTATATAGCTTAAAATAATAATTTTTAACTCGGCTGTAATTCTTTGAAATGATTCCAAGACAATAATCATCCATTTAAATTTAAACCGATAAAAATAGAACATCGTCGAATTTAGGTGTCGTCGAATTTGGGTTACGGTAGGATACTACATTTATTGGATATTTTAATATGATGAATATTCTAGGTAGAGAATATGGATAGTATTACCATTATTAGTATTACGTCAACATTAACTCAACAATTGTATTGTTGACATGAAGAAAAAGCTTGTTGACATGAAGAAAAAGCTATTTCGAGGTTGTTTTGACCATTGATTGCTAAGTAGGTCAAACTCAAAGTTTTAACTTTTATTGATATTTTATTTAGTTAAGGAATCTTCGAGTTATAGTTAAAAAAATCTTTCGCATTCTAATTCTATAGCTAAATCATGTGTTGTTGCTATATTATAAACTTTCGTGCATGAGCCATTTAAATCCGTTCGCATTACTTTTTTAGTTGTTTCCCCAGTAAAATTCTCTTCTTGCTAGCCTTCGCTGAGTTATTCAACAACATCGCTATATTGCTGATTTTTGCTGTTGTTTTTTGGTTAAAGCTGCATGCTTTTGTTGGATAATGTTTAATTTATCATTCAAGTTTTACATATGATTCTGTTTAAACCATATTTAATCGATGTTTTGGTGAATTTCGCGCATGCTTAACTTGCCCGATTTCGGACGTAATTTACTTTCGGATACATGCTCCTCTTGTGTTTTTTTTCGATGTTTTCTTATGTATGCAGATTAAAAAAACAGCTCATGCTTAAATGTGTTATTGAGCAAGTGACTTCTTAATACTGTGGCAGGAATAAAACACTGTTATAAAATTATAAAGGAAGTTTAGTTACATGTATAAACTCACAGTCACAAGTGTGTCTTCGCGAGCATTTTTTAGAATAAAAATACCCAGAAATAGAAATTATTTCATAATAAATTTAATTTAATGAACGAACACAAATAAGGATGAAAACAAACAACCAATAAATTTTAAATATATGCAACATATAGTATAGCTGATTTGAACCTCTATATTTGTTACCTTATTACCTTGTTACGTATTAAATAAATTCTCATGATAAATGTTATTGTTTTTATTTAATTCACACCAATTTCAACTCTTTGTTTCTGCATGTTAGGCATTTGAATGCCCCTTTCTTCATCACAAACCGATTATCTCGTTATGATCGGATACTGTCCAGACAAAGAAAACACGGTGTCATAAAGCTAGCTGGGGACCTATACTTGGGGCTCTGCATAAACCACATGTGGTCATTAAACACAATTTATGATACCTATATGTCATCTCTTATGATACTGAGCAGTCATTTAAGCCAAATTTTTAATGCCGAAATAATTGAATATACAGTTGCTTTATAAAACACGTTGACACCTTAAATAAACATTTAATTAAATTAAATGCAATATTTTTCATTTGATTGTTTGCATCAGTCTTAAAATCGTGTAAGCTTTTGTATTCTGGTGTTTAATTGCCCCTTTGTTTTGCATAATCCGATTATCTCGTTTTGATCAAATATTGTCCAAACTTAACTGACAAGAAGGTGTCATAAACCACACTGGGTGGTCCAGACAGTGTCATTTAACACGATAGATGCCACCATGTCTCCTCTTTCTGGTAGTATTAAGCAGTCATTTGGATGAATAATTAACGCCGATGTACTTAACAGTTGCTTAAATTAGATATGTGACATATGGTCAAATATAAAATCGTGTCCAATTTGAAATTTACACCGTAAAGATACAAGCCCGATTAATTTATTAAAGTATTTAATAATTATAAAATTTACGTAAAAAAAAAAGTAATGTATTTAGCGTGTATCAGTTAATTAAAAAGACGTCATTCCGTATTAAGATTTTATGTTACGACAATAAACGATCGACATCATAAAAAAGAAATTACGTTTGACAGCAACGGGGGTAAATAATGTTTGAAAAACAAATATTTATACAGATGCATGTGTGTTAATTTTATTATTTGTCACTCGTACTCATTACAATGAACACAACTAAGGCTTTCAGTAAGTCATGTACCAGATGTCCCTACGTATTTTACAGCTTCACATTAGCATGATAAATTGACATTGTAGAAATATAATTATAATGTTCGAAGATAAATGAACCCTGAAAAGAACGACACTACTCATTACATCAACATCTACAAGGATACTCCCATTATTACAGAATAAACGAATTTACCCGGTGTCTCAGTGAGAAAGTTAATCATGAATGTCGCCGTACTCGATCGTCGCCCACTTGGTCGGGTCATTTTTCCAACATCCAGCTTGCAATTTGAACGGACATTCATTAAGTCCAATTAGTTTTATTTTCTGATCATATCGGGCTTTCGAAGTGCAATCTAACCCTTCATAATAGTCAAAAGACATTTAAACACCAAATACAGGACATTTAATTACCTATCGACTTCCCAATAGGAATGCAATTGACGAAATATCAGCAGAGGTGCTCAATCAGCGTAGTAAATCGACCGTATCTAGGGCATTGTTTTCACCGTCGCTAAGGGACTGCCCCTTTTGTGACGTCATCGCGATAAGGTCAATTACTGTTACATTTATTTATATTTACTAAAAGTAAATATATGCTCACATATCAGTAAGTATTGTACAGCCCTAAATTATATTTAATACACCCATCTAGGCAGTTAATTCATATATGTGCTGGCTTTAATTTACATTCATGTTATTATCACCCTGCAATAGGCGGAGGGATATTGTTTTGGCCTTGTCCGCCCGTCTTTCCGTCCATCCGGCACTTTTGTGTTGGGAGCCATATCTTGGAAGTGCTTTGGTGGATTTCATTGAAACTTGGTATGAGTATATGTATAGATAAGAGGATGATGCATGCCAAATGGCATTGTACACTATCTGTTAATAACGGAGTTATGGCCCTTCGAACCTAAAAAAATGCTTTTTTACCTGAGTGTCAAATATAACACTTTTGTGTCCAGAAGCTAATTAGCGGGGGATATCAATTCAATGAATTTGCTTGTTATTAATTGAAGGGAAATAAACCTGTTATTTTGTCTGTCTTTATGGTGTTTAAAGTCACATTTAATGGCATCCAACCTACTTTATTTCAAATACAGTAACACCTGGCGCCGTGACCTGGATGCAGATTCTAAGCAGATGGGCCAAAATGGGGGCAGCTAGAGAGACTCGCCTGGAACTGACAAGCCTGGAGGGAGCTGGTTGACTGTTGGCGAGATGGGACAACAGACGAAGAATAAACGAACCTACTTGATTTGATAAACATTTTTGTAAGTCATTCAAGAATCGAGCAAACTTTTTGTTTCCAATAAGCAGTCCTGTATATATCCGAAATAAAATAAAATGTTTCACTCAGGTTCCTTGATACTCATCTTGGTATTTAATGGACCTTATAACAGATTATGGCATGTATTGAAGTTTGTCATTAAATGCGTTATATTTATAAATGTAAACATTAAATCTAAAAAGCTCAATTAAAAAACAAGAACAAATTAAAAGAAAAAGTAATCCTCATCTGGGCTCGAACCACTGACCTCTGGAGTAAAAGTCTAACGCTAAGACGGCCATCCATGCTCATACAATATTTTATACTTTTAGTTTCTATAAGCAAAGCTCGTAGTGTCACAAAAAACGACAACAGAACTCCAAATTATTCAATTGTTTTGCTTTGCAACGATTTATCAATTTCAGGTTGTTAATGTTAAGTATAACTGTTTTCTCACAAATATCATAACTGCAACAAAAATGTGCAAGTCTGAAACAATTTTTATGCCCCCTTTCAAAGAAAAGGGGGCATATAGTTATCAGACTGTCCGTCTGTCGGTCCGTATTTCTGTCACACTTTGCGTTTAGGTTTCGAAAAATGCTCATAACTTCTATTTCCCTTGAGATATAACCTTCATATTTGGTATGCATGTGCATATGGACAAAGCCTTTCCATACGAACACAAATTTTTACCCCTGTGACCTTGACCTTGAACTTAAGGTCCGTGTTTAGGTTTCAAAATCTGCGTTTAGGTTTTGAAAAATGCTCATAACTTCTATGTCCCTTGAGATATAACCTTCATATTTGGTATGCATGTGTATATGGACAAGGCCTTTCCATACGCACGAAAAATTGTTACCCCTGTGACCTTGAACTTGGGGTCCGCGTTTAGGTTTCGAAATCTGCGTTTAGGTTTTGAAAAATGCTCATAACTTCTATGTTTTGAGATATAACCTTCATATTTGGTATGCATGTGTATATGAACAAGGCCTTTCCATACGCACAAAAAATTTTACCCCTGTGACCTTGACCTTGAAGTTAGGGTCCGCGTTTAGGTTTCGAAATCTGCGTTTAGATATTGAAAAATGCTCATAACTTCTATGTCCCTTGAGATATAACCTTCATATTTGGTATGCATGTGTATATGGACAATGCCTTTCCATACGCACACAAATTTTGACCCCTGTGACCTTGAACTTAGGGTCCGCGTTTAGGTTTCGAAATCTGTGTTTAGGTTTCGAAAAAAGCTCATAACTTCTATCAAGCATTTATAGGGGGCATAAGTCATCCTATGGTGACAGCTGCTCTTGTTTTATTTTGTCAATTTACCAAAACATGCAAAGGCCCCTTAAAATACATGAAGTAATGTTTACAGTTGTCCATAACCACATATTGAAAAAGAATGTGCAAGCTCTATCTATTGGCATACAAACAAAGCCAATCTGTTGGATTATTACTCATTGCAAGCAATATGATCTTAGGTATACCTTCTATAATCAGGTGTTTGCACTTTAATCACATTAAAATTTGAAAAACTATAGAAGTACAAAAAGGTCAGAATGATAACAAACAGGTTTGTAATGGACATCATCTTGCAATTGCTATTTATGTGAGTGGGATGGTACACAAATTCTGAATTTGTTATATGTAGGACATTTAGTAACTTAGCAACCCATGCATGTTGCAAGGGTGTTAATTGTCCGGATTATTTGGAAATCCCGATTTGAGCCATTCAGGATTGAATTTTAGATCAGTGTAAATCTGATGATTTGTTTTAAGGGGGTGTGAACAAATATTGTAATTGCTTCATTGGCATGCCGGGCATGTGCGCTTAGTATGGATTTTTCCTGGTCTTTTTAACAAGGTTTTCCAAAGAAAAAAACGGGTTATTCAATTTGGCAAATGCCGGCTGGCGGGCGGACGGAACAAGCTTGTCCGGGCCATAACGTTGTGGTTCTTGGTGAGAATTTAAAATCATTTGGCACATTTGTTCACCATCATTAGACGGTTGTCGCTCAAAAGAATACCGTCAATATATCCAAGGTCAAGGTCACACTTTGAGTTCAAAGGTCAAAAATGGCCATAAAAGAGCTTGTCCGGGCCAAAACTATGTCATTCATTGTGAGACTTAAAAATGATTTGGCATATTTGTTCACCATCGTGGGACGTTGTATCGCACTTTAGAATTACGTCAATATCTCCAAGGTCAAGGTCGCCACAACTAAAAATATATTTATTTTGAAACAAAGGGGGTTAATTATAAACAGTTCAGTTTGAGTTGTCTCCCTCTATCAGACTTTTTTCTACATTGAAAACCTGGTTTTGTGACAATTTTGTCCCTTGTTTTACTATTGTCTGATTGGTTATCCGCTGACACGGACATAAAAGGTAACTGACCTAACCTCTTGGCTACTTTCCAGAAATCTTACATACTACAAAATGTAGCATATGTCCCCCATCATTAAATTTACATTTTCTGCTGTCAAACTAAGTGCATATATTATTTCATTTGCAAAAGACATATCTGGATATATTTTTGGACAGTTGTTTTACTGTATGGTTAGTGGATTAACATTTATTATGCCCCTCTTCGAAGAAGAGGGGGTATATTGCTTTGCACATGTCGGTTGGTCGGTCTGTCGGTCCGTCCACTAGGTGGTGTCCGGATGATAACTCAAGAACGCTTAGGCCTAGGATCATGAAACTTCATAGGAAGATAGATCATGACTCGCAGATGATCCCTATTCATTTAGAGGTCACTAGGTCAAAGCTCTAGGTCATGGTGACCCGAAATAGTAAAATGGTTTCTGGATGATAACTCAAGAACGCATATGCCAAGGATCATGAAACTTCATAGGTAGATTGATCATGACTTGCAGATGACCCCTATTGATTTTGAGGTCACTAGGTCAAGGTCACGGTGACCCGAAATAGTAAAATGGTTTCCGGTTGATAACTCAAAAACGCATACGCCTAGGATCATGAAACTACATAGGTAGATTGATCATGACTCGCAGATGACCCGTATTAATTTTGAGGTAACTATGTCAAAGGTCAAATTCACGGTGACCCGAAATAGTTAAATGGTTTCCGATGATAACTCAAGAACGCTTACGCCTAGGATCATGAAACTTCATGGGTACATTTATCATGACATGCAGATGACCCATATTGATTTTCAGGTCACTAGGTCAAAGGTCAAGGTCACAGTGACAAAAAACGTATTAACATAATGGCTGCCACTACAACGGACAGCCCATATGGGGGGCATGCATGTTTTACAAACAGCCCTTGTTATCGATGTTCTTTATAACATTTATATAAAATGACAATTACACATCGAGTGTTACTGGTGGTCTGGCTTATAATAGTTTGCATTTTACTCACCAGAAATAGCAACTAAGACTATAAAAAGAACAATGAACTATGGCTTTGGGGGGCTCTACCTGTAAGGGACCTACAGGCTCAGACTCCAGACTTTATCATTAGGATTTCAAATTTGGGACATTTGACACCCCTGATGTTGTGCCATGTATCAAAACCGTCTATATATAAACATTAATTTTATTAATTGGATATGTTGAAGATTTGGTGATGCAATCATTGGATTTCATTTTGTGTTTTGTTGACCTACTTTTAATTTTTAGGCTCAGCAGAACTATGGCTGTCAAAACACAATTGTATTAAAATGAATAGTGCTTCAAATTATACAAGAAGTCACTTTCTTTTTGTTTTAGATGTTTTTCAGTTTCGTCGGAAGACATTTCCCACCAACCATCCTGTCTTGAAAGAAATAACTTTTCAACCCGATTATCTGGTAATACTATTTTTTTTACATACAGTTATTAGTGAATTATGAACATTTCATAAGGATCTCAAGGGTCACAACAGGTATATATATATAATATATATATAATCAAGATTTTCCATAGGCAGTTAGAGCACAGCCGGCCCGAATAGCATGGACAAGTTAACAATTTTTTTTTTTAAATATCTAGTGTGTAAAAATTACTTTGCATTGCAGAGAACTTTAAGATCATTTTATTTCTGTAAAAAATGTTCAAAGTTATATCCTGAATGATTTTAGGGCCTTAAATTATATATGGAAACAAGCATATTTAATAATAAAAAAGGCCTGTTGAGTTTTTAATTTGTTCTCTTAAAGATTTACAGAAAGACCCTTTTTAGCTCGACTATTATATATGAAATCTATATAGTGGAGCAATTCTACTCACCCGGCGTTTGCGTTAGCCTTAGCATTGGCGTTAGTGTGAGCATGCAAATGTTTAAAGTTTGCGTACTACCCCAAATATTTTCAATGTCCCTTGGCATATTTCTTTCATATTTTGCATACTTCTTAACAAACATGACCCCAACCTATAAACAAGAGCAGACAACTCTATCAAGCATTTTGTAATAATTATGGCCCCTATTCCACTTAGAAAATGTAGCAAATGTTTAAGTTTGTTTACTACCCCAAATATTTTCAATGTCCCTTGACATATTGCTTTCATATTTTGCATTTTTCTTTACCAACATGACCCCAACCTATAAACAAGAGCAGACAACTCTATCAAGCATTTTGTAATAATTATGGCTCCTTTACAATTTTGAATATTCATATTATTGATAAATCTATGTTAAAGTTGGCGTACCACCTAAAATATTTTCAACGTCCCTTGACATATTGCTTTCATATTTTGCAAACTTATTACCAACATGACCCCAATCTATAAAGAAGAGCAGACAACTGTATCAAGCATTTTGTAAGAATAATGGCCCTTTTTCCATTATTATATGCATATTACTTAAGATTCAACCCAATAATATCTTTGACAAGTTTTAAAATGACGCCGGTTGGTTGAAAAACATGGCATTTATGAGGTGGGGCATTTTCCTTATATGGCTATAGTAAACCTTGTTATCACTCTAGAGGCCACATTTATTGTCAGATTTTCATGAAACTTGGTCAGAACATTTTTCCAATGATATCTTGGATGAGTTTGAAAATGGTTTTGGTTGCTTTAAAAACATGGCCACCAGGGGGCGGGGCATTTTTCCTTATATGGTTATTTATATATGGTCCATATATGGTTATATATGGCTTTAGTAAAACCGTGTGAACACTCTAGAGGCCGCATTGTCCAATCTTCGTGAAATTTGGTCAGAAGATTGGTCTCAATGATATCTTGGATGAGTTTGAAAATGGTTATGTTTGCTTGAAAAACATGGCTGCCAAGGGGCGGGGCATTTTTCCTAATATGGCTATAAATGGCTATAGTAAAATCTTGTTAACACCCTAGAGGCCACATTTATTGTCGGATCTTAATGAAACATGGTCAGAAGATTCATCCCAATAATATCTTGGACGAGTTTAAAAATGATGCTGATTGGTTGAAAAACATGGCTGCCAGGGGGCAGAGCATTTTTCCTTCTATGGCTATAGTAAAACCTTGTTAACATTCTAGAGGCCACATTTATTGTCTGATCTTTATGAAACTTGGTCAGAAGATTTGTCCCAATGATGTCTTGAATGAGTTCGAAAATGGGTATGGTTGCTATAAAAACATGGCCACCAGGGGGCGGGGCATTTTTCCTTATAGGGCTTTAGTAAAACCTTGTTAACACTTTAGAGGCCACATTTATTGTCAAGCTTCATGAAATTTGGTCAGAAGATTGGTCTCAATGATATCTTAAAAGAGTTTGAAAATGGGTACATTTGCTTGGAAAACACGACTTCCAGGGGGCGGGGCATTTTTTTCATTATATGGCTATAGTAAAGTCTTGTTAACACTTTAGAGGCCACTTTTATTTCCGATGTTCATGAAAAATGGTCAGAAGATTCATCCCAATAATATCTTGGACGAGTTCAAACATGATGCTGATTGGTTGAAAAACATGGCTGCCAGTGGGCTCTGCATTTTTTCTTTTATGGCTATATAGTAAAACCTTGTTAACACTCTAGAGGCCACATTTATTGTCTGATCATCATGAAACTTTGTCCGAAGATTTGTCCCAATGATATCTTGGATGAGGTCAAAAATGGTACAAATACGTACAGACTTTAATGATAAACACTAGTCTGGCCAATGTCGTCTTACAAGCTGGTATATACACTCACTGCTAGAGCAGAATCATTTGTCATCTGTTGCAGACAGGCAGTGGTGATCGTTCTAAGCAAATTGAGTTGCGGTTCTTTCCGTAGCTAAAGCTTCTAAGCACACACTGATTTGCAAAATATGCTCTGTAAATTCTAAAATGCGACCAACTAAAAACAAACCCTTTGCCAACTTCTAGGTCAAAGGTTAAGTTTGAACATCATGATTCCTTTTAAATGGCAAATGATATTCGCGTACGATCTTACAACTGTAACTCCCTATTCCCAACTCGGCATTTTCATCAAAGGGCATGAAGGGTGTCCAAGGTTGACAGGTTGGAATCTTTGAATGGCAGGGTGCTGGGCCCTTCCATTCATGCCAAGCTGGAGCACTGGTTTTGATGGTGTTTCACTTGTAACACACCAAGCAGTATGACCCATTATATTTATCAACATGGCTAAAATGAGGCCAAAATAATTGTTAAATGCCCTTTGTTTATTTCCAAAGACATGGATGGATCATCTTTGTCTCTGAATATATTATAAATACTCGTGTTGTTGATTTTGTCCTGTTTGCTTATTGCAGGAAAACTGTTAACGCATTATGTTGTGAAGACTCTGTAATCAGACAGCTAGCAGTATTATGATTATCAAATATTAAAATTTGACTTAACAATATAGCGCTTCAAATTATATAAGACTTTATTTTTGTTTCAGATATTTTCCAGTTTCCCCTCACAACAATTTGCATCAAACCTCTTGTCTGGTAAGAAATTTCCATTAAAACCAACTGCTGGGAATACTATCTTTTTGGTAATGGGGGCTATATAGGAACCACTTTGTCGGTCCGTCAGTCTGTCCCGAAATTTTATCAGATCTTCACCCAAACTTGGTCACAAATTGTATCTAGATGATGTATAGGTCAAGTTTGAATATGGATCATGCCCGGTCAGAAACTAGATCATGGGGTCACTTATTGTGTTTTAAACCTGAAGTTTGTCTGGGCCATAACTTTGTCATTTATTTCATACAGTATTTTAAATGATGGAACAGTTCATAATGATTTCAAGACATCTTCTGATCCCTGGAAGATAAACTAGGGATTGATCTGTCTGTATATAACAGTTCAGAGACTTCTAATCTAGCGTGAGAAGATGTAATGATAATGTTAAATGGAAATTACATATAACCATACATGACCGGGACTTTTGCCGATTTTCCGGGACATGTATAAAATGTAGCGATATTTATAGACATATGCATTTTTGGTACGTTTTGTTTTGTTTCGCATCGTTAATTGCAAAAGTTCGAAAGCCTATCCGAAATATACTTGATCTATTAACGTCAAATTAAACATTACTAGTTCCTTTACTAGATACAGGCCATGTGTTTTCAGTGTAATCCTTCTAAACATAGATGGTGACGTCACTGCGTTATTGTTATTAAGACCGGTGTGTAACGCGTAGTTAATGATACACCTTTATTCATTTATAACATTTATATAATAAAAAATACAACAATACAGTACCGTTAGATTGTCAACTCAAATCAATTCACAATACATACAACCAATCACATAAAACAAATACAACAAAACAGTACCGGTAGATCGTCAACTTAAAATCCGTACAGTCACACATTAGTTACACTCTTGTTTCGATGTAGATATAAGTCAATTAACAACCAAAACAATGCCGCCTTTTCGGTTTGACAGCGAACGTGAGACAATCAATATGATAACAGGACCCCTGTTAATTGATCGATTTTGACACGTAGCGTAGTCTGCCTATTCGGGTAGGCATTGTCATGGAGACGCTGCATATATACACAGATTCGAGGTGCAGTTAAGCCTAAGATAAGGTACATGTATATATGGATTTTGTAAAATTGGGGACATTTGACAGATTTCCGGGACAGCGGGACAAGTTCTTCATTTCCGGGACTGTCCCGGAAAATCCGGGACGTATGGCATGTATGATATAACAGTTCATACAGTTTAAGAAATACAATACATTTTATACAATGTCGTTTTATGCCCCCGAACCAGCGATTTTGAGGGCATATTAAAATCGCTCCGTCCTTTAGTTTGTTAGTCCATCCGTCCGTCTGTAAGTTAGTAAGTCCGTCTGTCAGTCCGTCCGGATTATTTTCCGTTCAATAAGTCAAGCAATTGTCATCAGATCTTCACCAAACTTCATGAAAATGTGTAAGGCAATAACATCTAGGTCAAGTTAGATAATGGGCCAAATAGACCCAGACACCCCTGAGTTATGGCCCTTGAATCATAGTAAAATAGGGTTTTTAGCTCGACTATTATATATGAAATATATATAGTGGAGCTTTCCTACTCTCCCCGGGGTTCCAGTGTCCGTGAGCGTTGGAATGAACTATAGTGGGGGACATATTGTTTTCGCCCTGTCTGTTGGTCTGTCTGTTGGTTTGTTTGCTCCAACTTTAATATTTTGCCATAACTTTTGCAATATTGAAGAAAGCAACTTCATATTTGGCATGCATGTGTATCTCATGGAGCTGCACATTTTGAGTGGTGAAAGGTCAAGGTCATCCTTCAAGGTCAAAGGTCAAAATATACCTAGAAAGGTGCAGATTTGCTTCAGTTTTGTGTTTAGGTTCATTTTATTCCTAAAATATCACAGCTATTACACTATGCCTCCAAACAATATACGAAAGCTTTACCCAAACCAAGACACTCTTGATGTTAGTAATGGTAGGTGAACGTAAGAATTAAATGCTGGCAATTCACATGAAATTGACATGAGGGTTTATTAATTATCCATGGTCCTGACCCCTTTAATATCTGAAATCCCTGTTTGTGCATATAACATAATGATAACACCCTTTGGGCGACCTAACTTTGTATTTCAATCAGTTTCTTGTTTTGACCATTATTTTTACATTATTATCAAAACTTGTTAGTTTCCTACCCTTGAAAAAGGAGAGGGACTTACGGTTTGCGCTCTGTGTCTGTCAGTCTGACACTTTTCTGGATCCTTCGATAACTTTAAAAGTTCTTCACCCATTTACTTCAAATTAATACTGAACCTCTCTTATGACAATACGGTCAATCTCAACTATGTATGGCACCATTACCAACCCTGGGGTGCCCCTCCCACATAGGCCACGCCCACCCAAAATTGCCTTTTACTATAATTTCTTCATTTCTACACCGATTCACTTCTAATTGATACTGAACTTCTCTTATGACAATACGGTCAACTATGCATGGCCCCATTACAAACCCTAGGGCGCCCCTGGGTCAAACATGCGGCGTGGGGATGTGCGTCGGTCTCTGCCGCGCCATTTCTAGTAAACATTGGAAACATTGGCATCTTAAAGGAATAAATTATGTATGAGCCCAAATTTTGCAGAACTATGGCCCTTGCTCATTTTTGTTTAGCTCCTCAGCTGAAATCATCATCTAGCAGTCACAATAGTTGAGCGGTTGGAGAGGCATGCATTGCGTCCTACTACTGCTCAGACTATATCATGGTAATGCCTTAGCCAAATAACACAAGTATTCACCATGTGCAAATGTCTTGTTGTCTGTATAACTCTCTCTATTAGCTCAAAGTAAAAAGCATTTGAATTTGCACACTTTGGTATTTTAGTTTAATTTTGTTTGGACATTACAATTGTTTTGAAACTAAAGATTAGTGTTGGGGCATAACACTTCTCTTTAAAATGTTTATTTGTGATTATTATTTTTTTCAGTTTGGCAGACAAAACATGCTGATCAAAAAGAATGTGTACCACAGGGGCCAGTGTTTCCATTTGAGTGATTGACAAGAAGAAGAAGAGATGAGAAATGTTATCATCATATTTTAGTCCCTACATTTATAGTGTACAGCTCAATGTATTGAACCGGTGTTGTAGAATATAATTGTGATACATGCGAACATTATAACATTA
This sequence comes from Dreissena polymorpha, assembly GCF_020536995.1. Taxonomy (NCBI): domain Eukaryota; kingdom Metazoa; phylum Mollusca; class Bivalvia; order Myida; family Dreissenidae; genus Dreissena; species Dreissena polymorpha. The sequence continues at coordinate 57,488,859 of NC_068366.1, read as the reverse complement.
TATATAAGATGATATTTCAAAAGCAATAAGAAATAAAAAGTATAAAAAGGTCAAAACAGTAAACCTTGTGTTTACAGTGGACAGGTTTAAAGTGGAAGTGACTAGTTAACTGTTGATCATAAGCTGCACTGATGGAAAAAATAGTGGGAAATTACTATCTAGAAAACTGTTTAACGTACGACAACAGTTGTGGAACTTCATAAATGACCGTATGTAACAGGGCTGTGCAGTTTTCCTTATATAGCTATAGTGAAACCTTTTGAACACTAGTGAAGTCACTGTTTTTTTTTCCAATCTTCATGCATTTTGGTCGAATATTTGTTCAAATGATGGCTCAGTCCAGTTTCGAAATTTTTATGTCTAGTTAAAAAACATATCCACTAGAGCACGAGGCAATTGTCTTTTTATGGCTATAATGAAACCTTGTAAATTCTCTAGAAGTGACATTTTTAGCCATATCTCCATAAATTTTGGTCAGAATATTTATTCTAATGATAGCTCAGTTGTCGAGTTTGTAACTGGTTTCGGTTTGTAGACTAACATGGCTGCCAGTGGACATGACAGTTTTTCTTAAAGTGCTAGAGTAGAACCTTGTTAACACACAATTGGGCTTTTTTATGTGCATTTTTCATGAAAGATGATCAGAGCATTTGGCCCAATGTAATCTCAGCTGACTTTGAAACTGGATCACATAACGTCAAAAAGTGGGTCAAAATGTCAAATTAAAAAAAGCTTGTAAACACTGGAAGTTGCATTTAAAATTGTGTTCCTTTTTTATGTCCCCCACTATAGTAGTGGGGGACATATTGTTTTTGCCCTGTCTGTTGGTTGGTTGGTTTGCGCCAACTTTAACATTTGCAATAACTTTTGCAATATTGAAGATAGGAACTTGATATTTTGCATGCATATGTATCTCATGGAGCTGCACATTTTGAGTGGTGAAAGGTCAAGGTCATCCTTCAAGGTCAAAGGTCAAATATATGGGTCAAAATCGCTCATTTAATGTACACTTTTGCAGTATTTCAATATTCAAGATAGCAACTTGATATTTGGCATGCATGTGTATCTCATGGAGCTGCATACTTTGAGTGGTGAAATGTTAAGTTCATCCTTCAAGGTCAGATGTCAAATATATGTGTCCAAAATCGCTCATTTTATTATACTTTTGCAATATTGAAGATAGCAACTTGATATTTGGCATGCATGTGTATCTCGTGGATCTGCACATTTTGAGTGGTGAAAGGTCAAGGTCATCCTTCAAGGTCAGAGGTCAAATATATGTGGCCCAAATCGCTAATTTTATGAATACTTTTTCTATATTGAAGATAGCAACTTGATATTTGGCATGCATGTGTATCTCATGGAGCTGCACATTTTTAGTGGTGAAAGGTCAAGGTCATCCTTCAAGGTCAAATATATGGGTCAAAATTGATCATGTAATGTCACTTCTGCAATATTGAAGCTAGCAATTTTATATTTGAAATGCATGTGTATCTCATGGAGCTGCACATTTTGAGTGGTGAAGGGTCAAGGTCATCCTACAAGGTCAAACGTCATATAGGGGGACATTGTGTTTCACAAACACATCTTGTTTAAAGTTTGTCAAAACATTTGCTGTAATGATAAGCAAAGTCAAGTTTATAAATGATTATTTGCCTACAAATTACATATTTTTCATCAAGTTCATTTATTATTCTAAACTACACCCTCTCAGAATAGTTTAGTTACTTCTGGTCACAGTTGAGCACCTTAGGGCTCTTGTTCTATAATTTGATTGTTTTGGAAAATTGTCATTTTGCCAAAATGTGAGCAAGTCCAAATTTAATTAATGTATAAAGTGGAAAATTATCTATGAATCTGACTGCATAGATATTTGGTATTCAGCAAAGCATCGTGTAAATGTAGTAAAACTAAACACAATTGTGTTAGCATAAAACTGGCCATGTCATGGGGGTCAAATGGTTAATACAGACTTGTAGGAAAAAGACTTCTAAAATTTTATCCATTAAATATATTTTGTGTACATAATGATTAGCTTTTTCCTTCAACTTATCGCTTTCATGGTGTAAAGAAAACATGCCGACTTACTAAGTAAGTCGGAGATCTGGGTTTGATTCCCAGTGAAAGTCAAGTCACAAGGAAAAATGCTTATTGTTGGAAGGATTTATTAGTTATTCAAAACGTAAGATTTTTTTCTTTGCTCGTTCAGTTACAAATAACAGCAAATGATCTGAAAGTTTTTGTTTATAACGTAGAAGTTAGTGTCATGAATAGTAAATTGGAATAATGCACTTAATAGAAACTATACATATTGTATATAAGACTAAAATACGCAGAAATGAAATACCAGTAGCATTATTAATACACTTTTATACCCCCACAAACGAAGTTTGTCGGTCCGTCTGCCTGTCTTGTCTGTCGGTCCGTATTAAGTGTCCGCTCTCTAATTCAAGTTGTTTTTACCCGATCTTCACCAAACTTGGTCAGATGTTGTATCTATATGATGTCTAGGTCAAGTTCGAATATGGGTAATGCCGGGTCAAAATCTAGGCCAAGGGGTCACTTAGTGCGTTTTAAACTTTGAGCATGGTGTCCGCTCTCTAATTATGCACCCCTTCGAAGAAGAGGGGGTATATTGTTTTCCACATGTCGGTCGGTCCGTCCATCAGATGGTTTCCGGATGATAACTTGAGAACGCTAAGGCCTAGGATCATGAAACTTCATTGGTACATTGATCATGACTGGCAGATGACCCATCTTGATTTTCAGGTTACTAGGTCAAGGTCACAGTTATTCCAAATAATAAAATGGTTTCAAGATGGTAACTCAAGAATGCTTAGGCCTAGGATCATGAAACTAAGGATCATGAAACTTCATAGGAACATTGATCATGACTGGCAGATGACCCCAATTGATTTTCAGGTCACTAGGTCAAAGGTCACAGTGACAAAAACGTATTCACACAATGGCTGCCACTACAACTGACAGCCCATATGGGGGGCATGCATGTTTTACAAACAGCCATTGTATATACTACTACCCCATGCTCGTATATAAGTAATGCCGTATCAAGCCAGTACTATACTAGCGAGTCATGTATCGGATATATCCTACTACCCATGCTCGTATATAAGTAATGCCGTATCAAGCCAGTACTATACTAGCGAGTTATGTACCGGGTATATCCTACTACCCTTGCTGGTAAACGAGTCTTATACCGGGTATATCCAACTACCCCATGCTCGTATAAGTAATGCCGTATCAAGCCAGTACTATACTAGCGAGTTATATACCGGGTGTATCCTACTACACCATGCTCGTATATAAGTAATGCCGTATCAAGCCGGTACTATACTAGCGAGTTATATAGCGGGTATATCCTACTACCCCATGCTCGTATATAAGTAATGCCGTTTCAAGCCAGTACTAAACTAGCGAGTTATAGAGCGGGTATATCCTACTACCCCATGCTCGTATATAAGTAATGCCGTATCAAGCCAGTACTATACTAGCGAGTCATATACCGGGTATATCATACTACCCCATGCCTTTACATAAGTAATGCCGTATCAAGCCGGTACTAAACTAGCGAGTTATATAGCGGGTATATCCTACTACCCCATGCTCGTATATAAGTAATGTCGTTTCAAGCCAGTACTATACTAGCGAGTTATATACCGGGTATAACCTACTACCCCATGCTGGTATAAAAGTAATGCCGTATCAAGCCGGTACTATACTAGCGAGTTATATAACGGGTATATCCTACTACCCCATACTCGTATATAAGTAATGCCGTATCAAGCCAGTACTTTACTAGCGAGTCATATACCGGATATATCCTACTACCCCATGCTCGTATACCCGGTATAAGTAATGCCGTATCAAGCCAGTACTATACTAGCGAGTCATAGCGGGTATATACTACTACCCCATGCTCGTATATAAGTAATGCCGTTTCAAGCCAGTACTATACTAGCGAGTCATATACCGGGTATACCCTACTACCCCATGCTCGTATATAAGTAATGCCGTATCAAGCCAGTACTATACTAACGAGTCATATACCGGGTATATCCTACTACCCCATGCTCGTATAAAAGTAATGCCGTATCAAGCCAGTACTATACTAGCGAGCCATAGCGGGTATATACTTCTACCCCATGCTCGTATGTAAGTAATGCCGTACCAACCCAGGACTATACTAGCGAGTCATATACCGGGTATATCCTAATACCCCATGCCTTTATATAAGTAATGCCGTATCAAGCCAGTACCATACTAGCGAGTTGTATACCGGGTATATTCTACAACCTCATGCTGGTATATAAGTAATGCCGTATCAAACCAGTACTATACTAGCGAGTTATATAGCGGGTATATCCTACTACCCCATGCTCATTATAAGTAATGCCGTATCAAGCCAGTACTATATTAGCGAGTTATATAGCGGGTATATTCTACTACCCCATGCTCGTATATAAGTAATGCCGTATCAAACCGGTACTATACTAGAGAGTCATAGCGGGTATATACTACTACCCCATGCTCGTATATAAGTAATGCCGTATCCAGCCGGTACTAATACTTGCAAGCTATATACCGGATATATCCTACTACCCAATGCTGGTATATAAGTAATGCCGTATCAAGCCGGTACTACACTAACGAGTTAAATACCGGGTATATCCTACTACCCCATGCTCGTATATAAGTAATGCCGTTTCAAGCCAGTACTATACTAGCGAGTTATATACCGGGTATATCCTACTACCCATGCTCGTATATAAGTAATGCCGTATCAAGCCAGTACTATACTAGCGAGTCATGTACCGGATATATACTACTACCCCATGCTCGTATATAAGTAATGCCGTACCAAGCCAGTACTATACTAGCGAGTTATATAGCGGGTATATCCTACTACCCCATGCTCGTATATAAGTAATGCCGTATCAAGCCAGTACTTTACTAGCGAGCAATATACCGGATATATCCTACTACCCAATGCTCGTATATAAGTAATGCCGTATCAAGCCTGTACTATACTAGCGAGTTATATAGCGGTATATACTACTACCCCATGCTGTTATAAGTAATACCGTATTAGTTACACTGTTTGTAACTGATGGTGTATGAGAGCGAAGCTCGAGAAGGGAACTGAGGGTGTATATCCTATACACAATCAGTTACTAACTGTGTATCCATTATATCTCAACCGATTACTCGGGGTGTATGGAAATTTCTCAGGGTGTATGGAAAATACACAATGGGCACATGGCCTCTCAAAGCAAATCGAATCAGGTCATTTTTGTAGGAGGCGAGTTATACCTTACTACCCTATGCTCGTATAAGTAATGCCGTATCACATCAGTTGTATTTTTGACGTCATTTAGTTATATACAGGATAGTTATATAGCGGGTATTTCCTATAACCCCCAAGTACGTACTGTTAATGCTATATCAAACCTGTTATATTCCTAATTTCACAAAGCTGGTATAACCGACTATCCCAGGCTCAAGTTTGCCAAGCGGTATCTACCCAGTAATATTCTATATGTCATTATGCGGGGATACCTGACTATCGTATGTTCGTATTTAAGTGATGCTGTAGCACATTAGTTCAACACTCACAAGTAATACCAAGGGTATATAGGGTTAGGGCAACTAAACCTAATCATATTGTTCACTGCTCGCCTGCATGGTCTGTTCTTCTAAAAGCCATGTAAGAAACACAATCATTCTGCTGTGTGCATATTTTGATCAAATTAATGAATGCTAGTTCGGTTGTTCGGCGTAGCTGTCTTACCAAGCTTTTCACATAAAATACCCTTTATCAACAAACAATTAAATGGGGAAATTTCACGCCTGTAGACCCGAATGAATGAATCAGAATATTTTAATTATTGATTTCAGAGAAATCACCCACAGCATTGGCCAAATCACTGCGGAAATCCGGACTTTCTCATTGCGATGGCGATAAAATAAATTCATAATAAGCCTTGTGAGGCCACATATGATCACATGTAGTATATTTTTATCTAAGGACAAAATTGTTCGGTTTGAATATACGTGCACTTTATAAGAAACACATCATGCGGTGGATATGCGACAATTAAACCTTTATTTTCTATTTAAATATTTATAAACGTGAATATACGACTTGCTTTAACGATACAAGCGTTAATTCGTTACTGATAGGATCATGCAGCAGCAATGAATAGGACACTCCTCGTGTAAGTAATCATCATAGTCTAGGGACCCTTCAGATTTTGCATCGTAAAAAGTGTGAACCAGTAATATTGCTTAAAATGGTTGAGCTAACTTAATTTTCATCTTTTCTCGTGCTCTTTAATTACCCACATATTTAGGTCTGGTTGATAGTACTTATACTTCCCACAGAGCAATTCGGTTCAAATTACTAATAACAACAATACACATTTTTAGCTTTATTTCAAATGTGAACATATTTATTTAACGCAGACGTGTACATAATTTTAACACAGAACAAGGGCTGTTTGTAAAACATGCATGCCCCCCCCCTATGGGCTGTCAGTTGTAGTTGCAGCCATTGTGAATACGTTTTTGTCACTGTGAACTTGACTTTTGACCTAGTGACCTGAAAATCAATAGGGGTCATCTGCCAGTCATGATCAATGTACTTGAGAAGTTTCATGATCATAGACCTAAGTATTCTTGAGCTATCAACAGGAAACCATTAAACTGTTTTGAGTCACTATGACCTTACTCTTTGACCTAGTGACCTGAAAATCAATAAGGGTCTTCTGCCAGTCATTATCAATGTACCTATGAAGGGGGTCATCTGCCAGTCATTATCAATGTACCAATGATTTTTTTATTTTATGATCCTAGGCGTAAGCATTTATGAGTTATCATCCGGAAACCATTTTTCTATTTCGAGTCACTGTGACCTTGACCTTTGACTTAGTGACCTGAAAATCAATAGATGTCATCTCCGAGTCATCATCAATGTACCTATGAAGTTTCATGATCCTAGGCGTAAGCGTTCTTGAGTTATCATCCGGAAACAATTTTACTATTTCGAGATCAATAAACCTATGAAGTTTCATGATCCTAGGCCAAAGCGTTCTTGAGTTATCATCAGGAAACCATCTGGTGGACCAACCAACTGACATGTGCAAAACAATATACCCCTCTTCTTCCAAGGGGGGCATAAATATAATATTAATTTTTAGTAATCTAAATTAAATAAAAATTGCTAGATTGTATTTTCCGAGAAATTATCGGAAAACATCGTTAAAGTTAAAGGGTATCTGCCAGCTTATGCCATTATAACACAAATGTTAAATGACAAAAGCTGTTGCCCGGTTCACGGCACGCGGAGCCTACCCTATTGTGAACCAAAATCTTTTTGTGTATTTCATCCTAGTAGTTACCTTGACATAGAACAGACACATTGGTTACTTTTATGAAACAATTCTTATAAAACTTGGTATACAAATTGCGACATTGTTGCCCATTTGTCCGTCAGTCCATGTCCGAATAGTAGCTAAAATTGAGAAAACTCAGTAAGATTTCATGAAACTTAATATTCACATAATTTTTAAATACACAAAATAATACATTGACCATTTTAATTTTGTGATAAAACTTGGTTTTCAAATGAACTCAGAAGAGCAATGTGATATTTATTTTGTCCCTACCGTTTTCACATGAAGGGATTTACGGTTGACCCACTGTCCATCGGTCTGTCAGTCAAATAAACCTGGATCTGGTTACAATGTTTTCCTAAGATTTCACCAGGTTACCTACTTTTTGGAAACACTCAACCCAGGCTTACTCAACCAAGATGAGCATGTCGATCAGGTTTCATCAACATTGAGTCGAAAAAAGCCTGGTTTCTTCCATCACCTGATGATCCTCTAACACAGCAAGTCAATCCTCGAATGTCCGAAATATGTTCTGGTTCTTATAGTGGCAGACAAAAACAAGACCTATGATTTTAAGTAAATTTGTTATGTTCATATAAACATTAATTATTCCAACTATTTTTTTAGCTCATATATGTTGTTATACAATTGTATTAAACATGGCCATTTAAGTCTTTCATAAGATTCTAACTAAACAAATGAGTTTTAATTTCTTTTAAAACTCTTGATGCAAGCAAACGATGAACGGCAGTATTGGGGGAAAAAAACTGGCAGACAATATGTATTTGACCATCAAAACTAGAGAAGACTGAGATAAAGATATGCAGAAAATGAAGCAACACCAGTTCATACACAGTGCTAAACTCACATCATAGAGATGTTTAAGTTCATGGTTTTCAAGACTATTAAAGCTCAGGACGTTGGTACAGTCTAACCATCTACAGCATTTCTCTTGAACCACATGAGAGATGATATGTGCATCTTGCTGTCCTATGGAGTGGAAGTCTTCCTTGCAGGATATCCATTTGCACGAATACTCCTATAACAAGCAACTTTGTAAACTGCAGATTGGAAGCCAAAGTCAATTAACTTACAGTGTCCACATTTTTAACTTTAGTTATAATCATTGACTAAGTTTTTCACAAATGTTATTTTTGATTGAAAATGTTAATGAAAAGGCAAAAAAAAGAGATTTACTGTGAAATAAGTCAATGGAGATAAGCCTACTAATAGCTCTTGGTGTGTATTGTGGATTTCACCATGATTTGTTTAACTCTATTTTTGTTTTATTTATCTATATATTGATATTTTCTATGAGTTCTTTACGCAGATACACATCTAATCAGAGCCTCTGTTAATGTAATAAAAGTATGTTACTGTTCTGTTCTTCTGTTAATAACTAATCTAAAAAGAAAGAAAAAAAGTAAATTTGCACTATTGTATGAATATGGCATACACTTATTTTTCCATGTTGAAATCTTATTAAATTCATGATATGAAGCCCTAAAATGTTTGTAACAAACAGATGGATGGACTGACAGACTGACCGATGGAAAACGCCAACACTATATCTCTCTGGCTTTGGAAAGGATAATGATTCAACAGAAAGTAGAAATCATCAATAAAAACTTGATGCATCTAAGTTAACTTAGCAATTAGTGAGTTCAATATGTCCTTTAACTGAACAAAAAACAGATGTTTCAAAAACTTAACATGATTTGTCATTTGTTGCAAATATTAAGAAGCACTTACAGGTCCTGGGTTTCAATCACCAACATATGATAAAATAGTTCTCAGTAACAAAAGGCACAAAAATGCAAGAAAAAAATCACTTTAATGTTAAAATAAATACATATAGTTATTCAATAAACAATGTATATTTTGTCATAAAGTACCGGTCCTGGATTTTTCTCAACATCATTTAAGAGATTTAAGAGCATCAACATCCGCTGGGACAGGTTAACATGTTGTTGAATACACAGCTGCATCATGATGTAATGAAGACCACCTTGTCCACACATACGACCCAGAATCATCAGCCCAAACATCTTGATCCACATGGTGGGTGGGAAATGTTTGTATGTTCCTAAAGAACAAAACATGTTAATGATTTATCATTTCAAGTATAAAAGGCAAGCCTTAAAATTCTTAGAAAGCTTTAACATCTGAAGGTTAATATCACCCTGGCTGTGCAGATCTTGGTAATATACCCATTTAAAAAACATTCCTTAAAGCCACACACCTTGAAATGAAATATCTGGCATAGTAAATTTGGATATAAATAAGAAACATATTTTATCTTTGCCAATTAGAATATATCTGGTGGTTGCAAGGTAGAAATCCGTCTTTCTTGTGCTTTAAAACTTAAAAATAATTGTGTTTCTCGAATTGAACATGTACGTATACAAATCATACATTCAGTTTTAAAATAAAAAAAATAAATTACTTGCTAACTAGGCTATAGATTTAATGACAATTTTGCACACTTTCAAATTGCATCTATATGTACTGAGTAACATGTATTTCATTTCAATGTGTGTGGCTTTAATGTAATAAACAAGAGTGCTAAACTGTCACAAGATACACCCGTTTGAAGGTTTTGGACACCATGCTAAACGCTGGAAATGCACTAAGTGACCTAGTTTTCGACCCGGCATGACCTATATCTGAACTTGACTTAGATATCATTAAGACACAACTTCTGCCCAAATTTGGTGAAGATCGGATGAAAACTCTTTCAATTAAAGAGCTTACACCATGCTAAATCCTTGAAATGCACCCTGTGAACTAGTTTTTGACCCAGCATGACCCATATTTGAACTTGAACTAGATATTGTCTAGATACAACTTCTGACCACATTTGGTGAAGATCAGATGAAAACTACTTCAATAAGAGAGTGGACACCGTGCTAAATGCTTGAAATGCACTTAGTAACCTCGTGACCTAGTTTTTGACCTGGCGTGACCCATATTTGAACTTGACCTAGATAACATTTTGACACAATTTCTGACCAAATTTGGTGAAGATCGGATGATAACTACTTCAATTTGAGAGCGGACACCATGCTTAATCCTTGAAATGTACTAAGTAAACCCCTGACCTTGTTTTTGACCCGGCATGACCCATAATTGAACTTGACTTAGATATTGTCTAGACAAAACTTCTGACCAAAGTTTGTGAAGATTGGATGAAAACTACTTCAATTAGAGAGCAGACACCATGCGAAATGCATGAAATGCTCTAAGTGACCTCGCGACCTAGTTTTTGACCCGGCATAACCCATATTTGAACTTGACCTATATATCATTTACACACAACTTATGACCAAATTTGGTAAAGATCAGATGAAAACTACTCCAATTAGAGAGCCACCAATGCTAAATCCTTCAAATGCACTACGTGACCCCGTGACCTAGTTTTTGACCTGGCATGACCCATATTCAAACTTGACCTAGATATTGTCTAGATACAACTTCTGACCAAGTTTGGTGAAGATCGGATGAAAACTATTTGAATTAGAGAGTGGACACTGTTATGGACGCCGCCGCCCGCCAAGGGTGAAACTATAATACGTCCCGTTTTTTCAAAACCGGCGTATAAAAATAAGTAATATCCCTCACAGGGTTCAGGTCACACAATTAACTTATAGACAATAGGCAATACTTAATTCATTCGCTTCAAACTGTTTCTCTTGACAGATAACAAATGTTCAATCAAATTTTCATTCAAGATCTTGTCACTTCATTTGGTTACAAATTTGAAATATACTAAAATTTGCCTTCATAATGGAAACTTCTATTTTCCAAGCATGCCTTCCACTTCCTTGAGCTGACTTCGTTGAGTTCATGATTAGCAGATGCAATCTGTAAGATTTACTTATAAATAACTCTAAAATAAGTGATTGTTACCAAAAAAATAAAAAAATATAAATTCTTTTGTCTAATTACACACTTTCACATACATAAATGTGACACACGCATAAAGGCCCATAACCATCCAATCAAAATATTCAGAAATAGAGGTGCTCATTATACTAACAGTAATGACTAAGTTTGTATACATGTATGTTTTTTCAACTATGTTTTGCAAAATATTCTCATGCAAACCAGGGTTTCCAATTTAATAAGCCACATGTACATTGCATGTAACAGGGGTAAAACAATGCTAACAAGAAATGTGGTTGTCAGAAACACAATGCCCCCTAATGCGCCACTTTGATTATTTTTTTACCTTTGACCTTTAAGGATGACCTTGATCTTTCACCACTCAAAATGTGCAGCTCCATGAGATACACATGCATGCCAAATATCAAGTTGCTACGTTCAATATTGCAAAAGTTATGAAGAAGGTTAAAGTTTTGGTTAAAGTTTTTAAATTATTTTTTTTGACCTTTGACCTTGAAGGATGACCTTGACTTTGACCTTTCACCACTCAAAATGTGCAGCTCCATGAGATACACATGCATGCCAAAAATCAAGTTGCTATGTTCAATATTGCAAAAGTTATGATGAAGGTTAAAGTTTTGGTTAAAGTTTTGGGACACACACACACACACACACACACACATGGACACATACAATGACAGACAGGCCAAAAACAATATACCCCCGATCTTTCGATCCGGGGGCATAAAAATAATCCTGGTTGTGTTTTTCAAGCAATCTAGCTAAAACAAACAGGTTTAATAAAATAGAAAGATTAACTAAAATGAACATACCAGTTATATAGGGCTATAACTTTCATATTGAGTATGTCAACACAAAATCGTGTCATTAGTTGCTAAAAGATACAGAAAGCATTATATGGGAAAGTGCATGTGTTGACCTCCTTTTTTTGTTACTTTATTTGTACATAAAATGCTTGTCAAGCATACACAAGTTAGTGATTTAAAGTCATACCATTGGTGAGCCTATCAGCTTAATTTTACTCTCTTTTCCAGTCTCTGGTTGCTTGATGTGGCGACTGCAGAAGTGGCTCAGCAAAGCGTCTTCGTTGGAGCAAACAACCCTGCATTCTGGACACCGATTGTGCGCCTCCTTTAAATATAAAACTTTGTGAAACATAAAAATATATTTAACATTTATTTTTCATCATTTTAACCAATAAATACCTACTAAACAAGAACTTTGACATTAACTTAGATAAGAAAACATATATATTATTTTCAATTAAATTGTTAAACAAGAGCTGTCTCCATAGGATGACGTATGCCCCCAATAAATGCTTTGATAGAAATTATGAGCATTTTTCGAACCCTAAACGCGGACCCTAAGGTCAAGGTCATGGGGTAAAAATTTGTGTGGGTATGGAAAGGCCTTGTCCATATACACATGCATATCAAATATGAATGTTACATCTGAAGCGACAAAAGAAGTTATGAGCATTTTTCGAAACCTAAACACAAAGTGTGACGGACAGACAGACATCAGACAAACAGACAGAAGGACAGTTCGATCACTATATGCCCTCCTTTCGGCGGCATTAAAAAAGTTAATCCAGAAATGCAAAATAAGTCCCAAACTAGAGAGCGGACACCATACTTAATCCTTGAAATGCACGTAATGTAAGCAAGTTAGTTCAAATAACAATGTACACAATTTCAATACTTTCTTAAAGTTAGTTCAAATAACAATGAACACAATTTCAATATTTTCTTATCACTTAATCAATAATTATTATTTTAAAAAAAAACATCCTGACAGTCCCCTCACATTTATGTGACTGAACTATCAGTCAAAAAAACGTTTGTTAGCTAACAGGGAGATATCTGTTATGGGAGAAGGTTCAAAATATTTTTGCCATTTCTTATATCACACTGCAAGTGTCAGTGCTACTGGCTCTGGGCATTTTCTATTTTTATCAAACCACTAAATTCAATGTATTTTATTCAGAAAACTTTGCAAAAGACAACCTCAGTGTCTGGACTGACCTGATGCACCAAATCGCACAAGTCAGCTACATCTCTGAAATTATTTCAATACAATCATTTTCATTAATAAAAATAGATAACAAGAGCTGTCAGAGGACAGCGCGCTCGACTATTCGAGTGCTTGACAGTATAACGTAAGCCATCATGGGGAAATTGTTCATATTTAATAATTTATTAGATGATCTTTCAAAAATAAAAAAAGGAAAAAAAAATAAAAATTTGGGGAGGGGGTAGGGGGGTTGAGAGGGGGGTATAACGTGGGGTGTGGTCATTTATTAGACGATCTGACGATCTTTCAAAAATAAAAAAAGGAAAACAAAAAATTGGGGGGGGGTGTGGGGGGGGGGGGGGCAGGGATTCTGGGTTGGGGGGTGGGGGTATTGCAGTGCTGCAGCTAGGATTTGAAAAAGGCAGGGGGATTTTTTGTCAAAAGGGCACTTTGGACGCGCAGTATTTTGTCAAAAGGGCACTTTCGAGCGCGCGGGTGTTTCTAGAATGCTTCCTCATGCATGTTAATTTATGTGTTATCAATAATTGTAAGAATAAATAATTCCCATTGTCATTAAACAATTCAAATTTAATTACTACAATGAGGAATAAATTAATTACAATGTATTTTAATAAGAGATTTATTAATCATCATATGTAACAAAATATAAAAAAAAATTATTTTTTTTAAGGGCAGGGGGGGCCCTAGGAAGGTCAGGGCGGAGGTTCGGGAGGGCAGGGCGGGGCGCCCTTCGATTTAGGCCTAGCTGGAGCACTGGTATTGCACGGGTGGAATCCATTGTGGTATTCAGGTAAGTGTTGTTTTGTCAAAGTATTAATAAAATCTTATCACAAATAAAGAAGTTATGTGAATTTAACTTTAAGCAAAATGTCCAATTCTCAAAGTAAAAAAGGGGCCATAATTCTATCAAAATGCTTGACTCAGTGGTCTAATCTTGTTTATAGGTTGGGGTCATGTTGGAAAACAAGTATGCAAAATATAATAGCAATATGTCAAAGAACATAGGAAATATTTGGGGTAGTACGCAAACTTTAACATAGATTTATCAATAATATGCATATTCTGAGTATAAAAGGGGCAGTAATTCTATCAAAATGCTTGATTAAGTGGTCTGCTCTTGTTTGTAGGTTAAAGGTCATGTTGGTAAACAAGTATGCAATATAACAAAGCAATATGTTAAAGGACATAGGAAATATTTGGGGTAGTACGCACAATTTAACATAGATTTATCAATAATATGCATATTCTAAGTATAAAAGGGGCAATAATTCTGTCAAAATGCTTGATACAGTGGTCTGCTCTTGTTTATAGGTTGGGATCATGTTGGTAAACAAGTATGCAAAATATGAAAGCAATATGTCAATGGACATTGAAAATATTTGAAGTAGTACGCAAACTTTAACATTGGCACGCTCACGGAAACGCCAACGCCGGGGTGAGTAGGATAGCTCCACTATATATATTTCATATATAATAGTCCAGCTAAAATACAGTCAACAATTAAAGAGTTGTTGTCACTGGGAATGTGATCTTGCATATATACACTTCATGTTGACAACATATTATTTTCAATTAAATTGTTAAACAAGATCTGTCTCCATAGGATGACGTATGCCCCCAATAAATGCTTTGATAGAAATTATGAGCATTTTTCGAAATCTAAATGCATTTTTTAAACCCTAAACACGGACCCTAAGGTCAAGGTCATGGGGTAAAAATTTGTGTGCATATGGAAAGGCCTTGTCCATGTACACATGCATATCAAATATGAATGTTACATCTGAAGCGACAAAAGAAGTTGAGCATTTTTCGAAACCTAAACACAAAGTGTGACGGACGGACAGACAGACATCAGATAAACAGACGGAAGGACAGTGCGATCACTATATGCCCTCCTTCGGCGGCATAAAAAACGTTAATTTAGAAATGCAAAATAAGTCCCAAACTAGAGAGCGGACACCATACTTAATCCTTGAAATGCACTAAGTGACCCTGTGACCTAGTTTTTGACCCGGCATGACCCATATTCGAACATGACCTAGATGTTGTCTTGATACAACTTCTGACTAAGTTTGGTAAAGATCAGATGAAAACTACTTCAATTAGAGAGCAGACACCATGCTTAAACCTTAAAATGCACTAAGTGACCCCATGGTCTAGTTTTTGACCCGGCATGGCCCATATTCGAGCTTGACCTAGATATTGCCTAGATACAACTTCTGACCAAGTTTGGTAAAGATCAGATGAAAACTATTTGAATTAGAGAGCGGACAAGAAAAGTGTGACAGACAGACAGACAGTGAGAAAATATATACCCACTTTTCTTCGAAAGGGGGCATAAAAAATGTGGAGTAAAATATATACAAATGTGTTCTTTTTCTTTGCAGACTGACTTACCTATCAAAATAGTTACATAAACAAATATGTATAATTATATTGTTAATATTATGCGCATAAATAAAACATTTGCTATTTCATGTAAAATTAATTGTAGACAGCAAATAATGAAACAAGAAACCGTTTGAGACGGGTGATGCTCCAAAAAGGTTTTTTTGTCACAATATTGCACTATATATTCAGATAAAAGGAAACGTCTTGAGGGGCATAACTTTGGACAAATTAATACAATGGATGGTTTAGTAACTTAAAAATTTCAAAGGGCCATAACTCTGTAAATAAATCATCTAACCAGAACCCACTAATAACATGCGCATCTCCTCAAGGTAGTTAAGCTTCCCATAAAGCTTCATTGTATTCCAGTCAGTAGTTGGGGAGAAATAGCCCGGACAAGAATTGCACTATATGTACAGTTTATAGAAAATTTCAAAGGGCCATAACTCTGTGAAAAATCATCCGACCATAACCGGCTTATAATATGCACATCTCCTGTTGGTAGCGAAGCTTCCCATAAAATTTCATTGAATTCATGTAATAAGTTGCTGAGAAATAGCTCGGACAAGAATTGCACTATATGTACAATGGAAAATTTCAAATGGCCATAACTCTGTGGAAAATCATCCGACAAGAACCAGCTGATAATATGCACATCTCCTGTTGGTAGTGAAGCTTCCCATAAAGTTTCATTGAATTCCCGTAATAAGTTGCTGAGAAATTGCTCGGACAAGAATTGCACTATATGTACAATGGAAAATTTCAAAGGGCCATAACTCTGTGAAAAATCATCCGACCAGAACCCGCTGATAATACGCACATCTCTTCTTGGTAGTGATGCTTTCCATAAAGTTTCATTGAATTCCAGTCATTAGTTGCTGAGAAATAGCCCGGACAAGAATTGCACTATATGTACAGTAAATGGAAAATTTCAAAGGGCCATAACTCTGTGAAAAATCATCGGACCAGAACCCGCTGATAATATGCACATCTCCTCTTGGTAGTAAATCTTCCCATAAAGTTTCATTGAATTCCGGTCATTAATTGCTGAGAAATAGCCCTGACAAGAATTGCACTATATGTACAGTTAATAGAAAATTTAAAAGGGCCATAACTCTGTGACAAATCATCCGACCAGAACCCGCTGATAATATGCACATTTCCTCTTAATAGTGAAGCTTCCCATTAAGTTTCATTTAATTCCGGCCTTTAGTTGCTGAGAATCCAAAAATTGTTCACGGACGGACAGACGGACTGACGAAGCGGCGACTATATGCTCCCCCCCCCAAATTTTTTTGGGGGAGCATAAAATGTCAAATTAACATGGATAATAGAAAATATTGTGAAATGCTTTATTTATTAATTAGAAACTAGATAACACTTCTAAAATGATTGCAAGTTTCCATGACTCATTGAGGAATAAACCATGTAAAATGTTTAGTTTTGCAAATTTATATAGTTATGGGAAACAACTACATTAAATTTAAATATCAAAGCTTTTTTTTAAATTGTATATGTACCGGTAAAACACCGCTTCATTCGTAAGAATGTCATTTGAGCCTAGATGAAGATACAGCTGTTGAACATCCATCTTCCGCAAGTCTCTCAACAATGCATGGCGAAAACGATCACAAGAAAATTTGGCACCTTTGAAAACAGAGTTGGCGAATGTCTGTGTAAATAAATCACAAATATACATGAATGAATACACAAGGAAAATTCATGCTTTGCCTCAAGATTAAAATGAAAAGTTTGCAATTACAATTCCCTACAATCTGTAAAATATTCCACACGCTTAAATAAAATATATAACCATGCAAATTAGTTAGAAAACGCAATGATGCCAATCATTGCACATGATGACATCAGCATAATAAGTTTAACTTTATATTGATGACAAATACTGTAATCATACGAAGCTTAGGACTTGACATTTGAACTGTTTAAGTATAAAGAAATGAAATAATTACATCATTTATAGAAACTATGAGTATCACGTTTAAATGGTGGCATTTCGTGTTTTCTCAAAAATGTTTACAAAAACAGTAAACATTTAAACGACTGTTGATATCAACATAATCCATTTTAGTTCATTACGTTACAATGTTGCAAAACTTATTAAAAGCTGTTAAAAAAAAGACTGGTATACATTTGTATCATGTGTGCCAGATGGCCCTTATTCACAACAGCGTAAACATAACAAAACACCATGTACGACCTAGACGTCTTGAATATTTGACACACGTCGGCACAAAGTGCTCGGGAAAATTTTCCAGCTATTTGTTGCATGATCATTCCCCGAATTGTCTTGAACATTTGACGCGCGTCAGCACAACGTGCATGAGGACATTTTTTCCGACATTTATTCATCCGCATTCATTTTTAATTTAATAAACAGATACTCGTTTTTATGTACATCTTGTTAGGTAGAAAACAATAAAAAATTTACACAGGTGTAGTCTTATTGAAGAAATGTGGGATCAATATTTATTTGTCTTTGTTATAAAATACTACGGCATGTAAGTAGAAAATGTGTACCCAATGACTCAACAACGGCAAGAACAGTTGGTTTTAATATGACGTCATTGCCCAATGGGTAATGATCTGAATATAACTTCTGGAAATAATCATTACTTTCAGTTTGGAAATGCGATGTCAATGACGCTTTTATAACTGACATATGGATACCGTTTAAACGGTAACCTTTTGTTTATTTCATTAATCATTTTGTTTTAACGTTAGAAAAATGTGTACATGTGATACCATTAATAGAAACAAACCTGAAACTGTAATTACTGTTCTATACCATTGTCATTACATATTCTCATCAGAGATTGGCAGGCATTTGACAGCTATATCGTCAGGAAGAATATCCTTAATCCGATGAGCATTGGAGTCCCCAGCAATACGGTTCACTTTTCTCCTGTCTTGGGCACCTGAAAAAATAAAAGGAAAATGCTTCCTGACACAACACTGCATCCTGTTCAAAAGAGTCTGCGTAATAAATCTACTAATTATAAAAAGACAAGTCTTAACAACCCAAATACTACCTTAACAATACTATTGCAACAAGACTAATAAGGACGACTAAACTTGTCTTATGTGTATCTAACTACACAAAAAGAATATAAACAAAACAGATCAATCACGCTTTAATAAAAATAAAGGTCACACAAGTTAAAAAGCACTAGTTTTCAATAATCAATAAGTGTCAAAATTGCAATACACTGGTCAGTGTTCAGTGCAAATATCACTATGAACATGATAAAAGTGTCAATTATTGCACTACAGTCCAACCTGTCAATAAAGACCACTCAAGGGATTTGATCGTTGTGGTCTTTGTTCACAGGTGGTCTTTATTCGCAGGGTCGATCAAAACTTTGCAAAATATGCTAGTAGTTTTTTAACAGGTACCTTATCTATGTATGTGCTCTATTGTTTAAATGTTTGAAGACTTATGCATGTATAATGAAATAAAGGATTGAAAACACAGTTTTGTTTTACATGTGTATATTTATTACATGTTGTATTTCTATTCCATTATGTTTTTTATTTTTATTTAATTTATCATATACATGTACTGTATAAATAACTATTGACATACATGTATACGTATATGTACATGTAATTCTACAAAGTACAAAATACACATAACATAGCAAACAATTTATACATGACATATATGAATCATTACTACACAACCAATAAAGTTGACAATAATGGGCAATAAATGACATCTGATATTTATATAAGACTGAATACATCCGTCAACAAAACACTTATGCACTAAGTCATTCACTGACGCGAATTCCGACTCACGCTTAGGTCGTTTACTTTCACAGTTTACGTTCTCCTCGAATTCGTCCATAATCTCATGTTTACGCTTTATAATGCTCTGAATTTGAGTTTTTCCTACACCAAGATCACTAGCCACTCGTCTACAACTGTGTTCTTTATCTAACAAACTAATGACCTTAACGCGTTCTTCCAACGTCAAGAACTTACGCTTGGAAAGCCATGATGGTTAACTTGAACTGACAATTAACTTTTCTATAATCTATGAACGTCTTATTACGGAGACATTTAAGAAGAGAATGACTATCAAAATGTTTGTCTTTAATAGGCATCGTAAATGATATGAAACCGTTAATATCCTTAATGAGTTTATGAAAGCCCCAAATTTGTCTTTGATATTTTCGGCAATTAGTACATTAATCGCGAGTCACTTAAATACAAAGGCAAATTTTTACACTTTTGACAAACTGTCAAATGCATAAAAGAAGCAGGCGAACTACCAATTAGCAATGAAGTTAAA
The DNA here is from genome assembly GCF_020536995.1 of Dreissena polymorpha. Classification (NCBI taxonomy): domain Eukaryota; kingdom Metazoa; phylum Mollusca; class Bivalvia; order Myida; family Dreissenidae; genus Dreissena; species Dreissena polymorpha. The sequence goes on along the minus strand of NC_068366.1, from coordinate 57,468,801 downwards.
TAAACAAACAACTGCTGTCGAGTGCAATAACTGTCACTTGCCAATATCTCCATAGCGACCGACGAGTCCACTAGTAAGATGTGTATCACGTGACTACGCAGCGTCCCTGGCGGTCTTTTGTTTTTGAAAGTTGCGAAATCGTTGATTTTTATGATTGCAGTGGTCGTTTTAAGATATCAAAATAGAGATTTGGGAATGTAAAAGGGTGGTCGTTGGTCTTTGTTCACAGGTGGGCTTTATTCGCAGGTTCAATATATAGTGAAATCGTTCGGGAGGAAATCGGTGTGGTCGTTATTGACTGTTGGTCGCTATTAACAGGCGGTCGCTCGGGCAGGTTGGACTGTAGTGTGTAACACACTGAATGTGTCCAAATGCGCGAAGCACCGGTTTTTTATAATTAGTATTAAAGTGTCACTCAAAATTGTCAATCCACTGGTAAGTGTTCAATCAATGCAAATATCACAGTCACTATAAACACATCAAGTGTCCAATTATTGCAACTAGTGTAAAACACACTGTAAGTGTCCAAATGCGCGAAGCACGTGTTTTTAATAGATCACAAAATGGGTAATAAACGCACAGTTGAACTTAAGGTGAAAGTAAACACAAATCCTTCGTTCACTCACACCGAGTTACTAGGACTAGGTCGTGAAAATGAATGCCACTTTGAATTATACACTTTACAACGTCGAAATACACCAAATCACAATTAAAAGATAGCTATTGCAAGTTCAAAAACAAAACTGAAACTATATAACGCGCCGAAATGGACTGTCTTGATCTCAAACAATGTCACAAACGTATACAATACCGGATCTCAACCGTTTGAAAAGCTCGTGTGCAAGTCAAAAGGGGAGATATTCCAACGATGTTTTTTCTTGTTTCTCCATTCGGTACCCCTCGCACGTTATTGATTACGCTTTCTTCATATATGGTCATATTACACTCATTCGATAACGTTTATTTATAGATGTTTGTGTTGTGACATATATGGTTATGATTACCATATAAGGTAAAGACGGCCAGGGACCAGAGTCGCTCTGTTTTATACCCCTCGGTCCATGTAAGAGGTGACGTTGCCCCTTTACGATTGGTCGCTAGATCACATGACTTTGCACGACGCGTTCGCAACCAAAACATCACAAATATATTGTTGGAATCCAGTTATTCTTATTATGTTGGGATTCCAGTGTTTCTTCATCCTCACTTATGTGATCTGTTAATAACTTGTGCTGTGCGCGTTGGGACACATAGTATAGCAAATACTCACCATAAAATAGAATAACTGGGATTCCAACAGTTCATATATTACACAATAACTGGTTTCCTACAAATCACACCATACTAAGCAATCTCTTGCACGACGGTCACAGTACATTCACCTCTGTGGTGGGCTCAGAACGGACTATTGTTATGAAAGCGTCCTCATTCATGTCATGATCATTCCAAGCGTTCATCATTGAGGTTAACAGTATACTAAACAATCTCTTGCCGAGCGGTTACATTGCATTCAACTGCATTAAAGAAAACCATCTCATACCATGATATCTTATATCACGTCTTAATTCTTATTATATAAAATTGATATGTTTTTTATGTTAAGAACCAACATACATACACACGTCGAAGCAATTCCTAACGTCACTCAATAAAAAAAGTATGTTCAATTGTTACATTTGTGAAGTGCCATGGAATAATTCCATCTGCGTAAATGGGCGATAAATAGTTTCCAGAGAGTTGCATTAAAACTCGCAAGTTTTTTTGCACGAATTATCGTACATTTAAAAGTCATATTTCTTAATTTAATGCATGCGATCTTAAATATCCACTCATATATACATTGAATGCGTTTGTTCGGTTTTAGCTATTTGGTAGACAAATGGCGTGCTGAGCCTTACGCAGAGTTGTATGTGATAGCAAAGGAACGACAACTCTGCGTGGAGATTGCATACTAAGTTGTTATTGAACGCTTCTGTCTGTTTTTTTCTGATATTTGAGCACGCGCAGTAGGTACAAACAAAGGCAGACTAGCATATTTTAAAAAGAGAGTGATCAATAATTTCTCTTTTGAATAGTAAACACCACTTTTTCTGCTCAAAACGTTCGTTATAGTTGATAAAAATACCATGATTTTATCATGTTTTCTTTAGATGAACTTATCTCGATCGTGTTTAATAATTTGGTGTAAGAATACTATGTAACACGATAAAATGCTGCATGTACATTTAAACAGCTCGGTCACGTAACTCTGTCATTGCATATACTGTGCTAGGCCTGGACAATTAGTTTTAATGGAGTTTTGTCAACGAACTACCAAGACATTGAATATATCATATATATATCTTATATATATCTATATATATATATATATATATATATATTATATATATATATAATATATCAATCATATAACAAGTACCAAACAACAAAAACCTTACTACCTCAGACCATTTGTAGTACAAGAATAAATATATCGTTCCATATCATTGATATTTCAGTCTATTGATATCTCTTTGTTTAATATAGGTATTATATATACACATATTATATTATTATAAGACCTATACGAGGGTTTTTTTCAAACTGTGTATTTTTGTCAATTTCGTTGTTGAAAAGTCAAACCATCACAATAGGTGTACTTTAACAATCTGGAACCCCTGGGTTTAGCTCGGGGGGGGGGGGGGGGTAGGTGTCAAAGAAATAGGGTTGTTTTTTGTGTGTGTGTGTGTGTGTAAATGTTATATAGTTTAATTAGAATAGCAAGTATAAATGTTACAATAAAGCGGCTGCGGATAACCATCCAAGAGTACTGAAAGCCCTGAAATCATCAATCATACGTCAAATCTAATGGAAATTTAGGTCAGGTCTGGGGTATGGGGATACTTTTGTTTATTCAAGGAAGCTGGTTAGTGTATGGAGAGTTCGAGAGTTTTCTGTCTGTTTTCTGAGTCAGTTGAATTTGGGCTTAAGACCAGAGCGTTTGTTGTTGGGAAGGAGGTGCCATCAGAATTTTTGATCGTCGGCCAATTGTGGAGGCATCTAGAGTGTTGTGTATATAGAAGGATAAAAGATTGAATAAATAAATAAATTAAGAAGGATAAGTTTAGAACAAATGGGTATGTTATTTAACATTAATCTTTCTTGCCCAACATATGCATTATTGTAGTATCATTCTGTTTGTTTGTTTTTCTTGTAAACTTGTAGTACTTGATGTTTACGGAAATATTATGTTATTGCAAGTGATTTTGATAACTAGTAAAATGTGGTATATTAAAAGCTGTTATAAGGGATTAATCATAAGCATAATGTTTGAATGGATATTCTTATATCCTTGTAGATCCCATTTTTGTTGGTGTGGTAAGAATTACGATGAAGAAAATTGATGGATAATAGGATAGAAGATAGAAGTTTAAAGACGTATGATCTTACTAGAACTAGTTGAATATTGGCCATCAGTTTCATGAAGACAACTACGAATAAATTATACAGAGAAAACCACTGACAGGAGAAAGCATTCATATCATAGTAAACCTCAAAACGTGTAGCATGATGTGTACTGTGTAGTTCCAATCGGGTAACTGAAAGAATGGACCTGAAAACTGAATTATTTTATGACGTACACAGCGGAGCACAGCAAGACATTTGTTTTTAACATTTGACATTCGATCATCATGGATAATCTAAACAGAAATTTCTTATTTGTTTTTAAATGTGCATGATTTTAGAATAGAAATTAAAGCATGAAAATTAAATAGATAATAGATAAATAAACTTTGTAATCCCCTTTGCAGTATTGTGATTTTCATAGACCCCAAAATTTCAAGTCCTTTCCTTCTATCTGAGGGACATTGGGTGGACTTTTGTTTACATTCAAAGTTTATAGTTAGTTCGCTCAACTATACTATCAAAATCTTTGACAGTAGGGTCCCTGGGGGGGGGGGGGCAAAATTTATGATACTGCTGCCTGTGATATATGTTTCATATGTTCGATGTTATGCGTAGTTGTTATTTCACTCATTGAATCATCATAGTAATAACAAACACTTATGTGCGCTATACTATTTAATGATGTTCTACTTTGGTGGCTCAAGTGAGACTGGCTTATCAGCTCACTGTACAATGTAATAGTCAGGTTATTCAATCATGCTGCTATCTATAGTCTTATCTAGTTCACACTATGCAACATCCCCTTTGGTTTGTTAAGAGGGAAATTTTTCTTCAATAAAATATGTTATAACATATTAACAATCAATAATATTATGTTTATATTAATAAGCACATAAAACGACCAGCAATAACACACATATACAAATTGAACTTGTTAATACTAATAATTTGATGTGTTGATCAATGTAACATAACCAAACATAAACAACATTCTGAACATTTATTTAGTCCATTCATTTTCTGCGTATGGCTGACTCGGCTGCACTATTCTACCTGATCGTGTCTGATGAGGGGAAATGGGCTTATCTACAGGTACAGAGGGATGTTGAATATTCAATGCACTATTGTGTTGGTTATTTGACCTGTTTATCAGTGCTCGAGTGATTTCTTGCCAAAACATCAGGTGTAAAATCTGATATCTCTGGGAAATCTTTATTGGTTCTGATGAGGTAGCGGCGATATCTCCTGTAAACCTGACCAGAAGGTGTTTGTATGATGTAAGAGTTAGCATTGTGTATTTCGATAACTTAGCTGTTTCCAGAGTTTCCTATCTGCCTCACAGATTCATTCAAATGTAATCTGGGGAGCGGTTTTGCGGTTTGTCATAATGTTTTTCTGTTTATTTTTTGGAAGTTTGAATTGAAGATCGGACAAAGTCTGGGTAAACGACTTTTGGCAGAAGCTGGGTAATCGTTGTAGGCATAATTGACCTAGTTCTCCTACGCATCAGCAACTGCACGGGTGACTGATTGCAATCTGAGAGTGGAGTGTTCTTATACTCTAGCAAGGCTAAGTATGGTTCATGGCCACTGTCTTATGCTTTTTGTAGCAGTCTTTTTACAGTCTGTACTGTCCGTTCAGCAAGTCCGTTTGACTTTGGATGATGTGGACTAGATGTGACATGCTCAATATGCCATGATTTGACAAAATTTCGAAATACGTCCGATGTATACTGAGGTCCGTTGTCACTGAAAACGCATCGGAATGCCATGGGTACTGAAGCGTGACTTCAGTTTTCTGACAACTGTTGTGGGACAGCATGTCCGGAGTTTGTCTATTTCAAAGTATCTGCTGTAGTATCAACTACGAGCAAATAGTCATTTTCATCGAAATGGAATATGTCTGGTGCAACCTCCTGCCATGGACCCTGCGGAATGTCATTGGGTGTTAACGGTTCTTTTTTGTTGAGTTTCTATGCGATAAGCAAATTGTACAGCTCATTATGTATCAGTAATTTGCTTGCACATTCCTGGTCAGAATATAACGTCTTTGGCTCTTTGTGTGCTTTTTTTTTCAATGCCCTGTGACCTAAATCAACTTTTTCTAACATGTGTAGTCGGAGTCGCTTGGGAATGACCAGTGTCTGCACTCTAACAATTAGGTCATCGGCTTGTCGAAACTTCGTCCCTGTGATTGAAATACTCGCGTATCATGTCAGGGCAATCTGACCTAGAACTTGGCCATCCTCTAACTATAGTCTGTTTCAGGGCTATCATCTGTAGGGTCAGTTCTTGTCTCGTTTCTCACGTTTTCAAGACTTCGGTCAGTATAGGTCATGCTCGAGAGCACCGTGTGAACGTGTAGGCCAAGATCTTCGATTTCAGACAGTCTGACATTGGCTGTCGTGATAGGAAATCGCCGATGGGAACTGCTTTTCCCGCTCACATGTCTTACATCAAGGTCATATTTTGCAAACTAGCATCATCCTTTGCAAACGAGGTGGTGCTGCATGTAATGGCTTCTTCATGATCGCAGATAAGGGCTTATGGTCAGAATGAACCATTATATACGTGTCTGCCATATATGTACTGGTGAAAACGCTGACATGCGAACACTATAGCTAGCATTTCACGTTCAATGTTTGCATTATTTCGTTCTGTCTGTGTCAATGTCTTAGATGCATATGCAACTGGCTGACCATCTTGCATGATCGCTGCACCTACACCGTTCATTGAAGCGTCACATTCAATGTAAACCGGCTTCTTGGGTCAAAGTAAGCTAACACCCGGCTTCGTGTTATGACCTGCTTAACTTTGGAAAAGGCATCTAATGTGACTGATCCCATTCAAATTCAACGTTTTTTTTTCGAAGCATTCTCAATGGGCTTGTTATTTCAGCCAATTTGGGCAAATTTCTGCAGATAAATAACCATACCCAAAAATGTTTTCAAGTTCGCCGCGTGTCTTTGGCGCTGCTACTTGACACATGCTCAATCTTAGTACGTTGGTTTCAGTCCAGAGACGTGATCACGTGACCAAAAAATGGTACTTCGGACAATCCAATACGACATTTGTCGGGATTAAATTTTATGTCATTTTCACGTGCACGTTGAAGCGTAGCAGTGAGATTTCTGTCAGGCTCAATTCTTGTACGTCCACACTTATTAATATGTCGTCAACTATTGTGCGGTACACCTGTCAGGTCCCCGAATATCTCATCAATCAATTTCTGTACAAAAATGTCCTGAGATGATTTTATCCCAAAAGGAAGTCGGAGATAAAGATATCTGCCAACTGGGGTACTGAATGTTTGTCAGGTAAGATGACTCTTCGTCAGTCTTATACTCCAGTAAGCATGTGTAATGTCTAATAGACTGAAATAATTTGCATTCAGCTAAATTGACGTCACGTCGCCTAGTGTTGGCATAGAATAATGTGGTCTACGAATAGCGTCATTCAGTGCTTTTGGGTCAAGACATATTCTTAACTGCCCAGTGTTCGGCTTTTCAACCACTACAAATGAATTTACCCAGTCTGTGGTGTATTGACCGTAGCAATTATGTCATTGTTTTCCATTATGTCCAGCTCTTCGTGTAGTGTATTGCGTAAAGCCTCCAGAACTCTCCTGGGAGGATTAACGACTGGTACAGCAGCTGGCTTCAAATGAAGCTTGCAAATGCCAGGGATGACCCCGATACCTTCAAAGAGGTCTTTGTAATCTGATAACACACTTTTTTATTTAACTCTTGGGATGGGCTATCAACAGTAATGTCACTGAATTAATCCTAGATCGGTTGATGTTCTCAGGCTTAATTGAGGTACGACGGGTAATCTACAACATAAAACCACGTGTTCACACAGTTTGGTCTTGTGTGACATCGCAATTTGATTTTCCTACAACTGGAAGTCTGTTACCCGTCAAAATGTCAGTAGGGGTTCCAATGGGAATGAATGTTCAGACCATTAACTCGTTCTTCGGCAGAATGTTACTGTACTTCCAGTATCAACAATTTTAAAACCAAATCCGACATTGATTATGGCCAATGGGGAGACGAACCATTGCACGATCGTAGAACAAAAGGTGCTTACCGTGTCAATATTGAATCCATGTACATCCGCTTTACTCATGACTTGTTGTTCATTGTCCACAGTGTGTATTTTATTGTTTTTAGAACGGCAACACTTGTGAAATGGATAAGTTTGTTGCACTTGCGGCACTGCTTTACTTTTGCTGGACATTGTCCAAAGTTGTGAAATGTACCACAGTTGAAACACGGCATGTGTTTTATGTCGACTTGGATCTGCATCAGTAGCTGTTGTACGATGTTGTTGTCGTTGGCGATGGGTTGCATCGGTCTCTGGTTCACTGGCCTGGATCGGCACGCGTCTACTTCGTTCGTTGTTCATAGAGCGCAGCTGCTCCCTTGAGTAATCCAGACTTTGCGCTGTCTACACGGCTACATCGAGTGTCAACCTGGCACCGATATTGATAAGCTTCTCGCGTAACTTGCGAATTGTGCCAAAACGATCCTATCTCGAATCATTTCGTCCGTCTTTTCGGCATAGTTGCAGTCTTGTGCACAAATTTGCAAGCGTGTAATATATGCATCGATGGAGTCGTTGTCCTGCATCTGTTTGTAAAACTTGTACCGGGCAAAAATCGGATTTAACTTTGGCTGCACGTAATTTCTGAAACGTTCATAATATGTTTGTATCTTCTGGCATTTTCTGGCGAAATGTCTTTCCACTGCTGTGAATGTCACGGCCTCTGTCACCAATCCACAATAAGAAATATGATACATGTTCTTCCTCTGATTTGTTCTTCAAAGGTCCACTATACATGAGTTTCGCGTGACGTTCAAATTTGTCGAAT